>NW_013667018.1:260411-276010 GCF_000517525.1 Limulus polyphemus | reverse complement strand
ATTGTTTTTTCTTGTCATCAGCTGACAGCACAGTTATTTTACACATTAGAGCAGACCACTGGATGAAACACCAAAAATTTCAGTACTAATACTATCTTTACAAAAAAAAAAACAAGGTTTAAGTTTCATTTGTGAGCCAGCAGCAAAAAATTAGGCTAATGGACGAACTAAATTTCTTGTTTTTTTATATATATTTTTATTGTTATAAAAATATCTAAGATGTAAAAATTAGAAACTTATTATGTTAAGTAAGAAAACATAGAGGTAAAAGTTGAATAAAAATTTCTCGACAAATTCTGCATACGAGCTGCTCATGAATAATGTAATTTACATAATTTTAGCTAGATGGTCACCACGATTTAGTTTTTTTTAAGCAGAATTATGACAAATACTTAGTGACTGGTTCTATCAACTAAAAACTAAACACTGACTTACTGCTGTTTCAAATGACCACCCTCTCATATTTATATCTGATGTCTCACTTCTAGATATTCATCAAGTTACTGAATTTTCATGATGTCAGCTATGCCTACTTTAATGTCATGCGTTGACAACTAAATTTAAACATTGAATATATAACTTATAACAAATTTTAACATCTGAATATTGTATCATAAGCTCGCTTGATTTAGTTCTGACAATAGTGACTGGTTCTATCAACTAAAACTAAACACTGACTTACTGCTGTTTCAAATGACCACCCTCTCATATTTATATTTGATGTCTCACTTCTAGATATTCATTAAGTTACTGAATTTTCATGATGTCAGCTATGCCTACTTTAATGTCATGCATTGAAAACTAAATTTAAACATTGAATATATAACTTATAACAAATTTTAACATCTGAATATTGTATCATAAGCTCGCTTGATTTAGTTCTGACAAAATTTAGTCCAGAAACAATATCAATGCATTAGATGCTATGATATCTTTAAATGTATACGGTAGACGTCTTTATCAATGTACATTTCAAAGAACTATAGAAAACAACTATCTGTGAATAAAATTACCACACTTAGTTTTTTGTTCTAATGAGCAAAATGACTTATTAATCTAATAATTACAAATAACACTGATATGAAAACTTGGATTACATGAACTTTTGTCATCATATATGAAATTTGAATAACTTTTTTGTTTTTTGTGGCATGATGACTAACCTTAGTTGTTTGACATTGTGTTAGTGGACTTTAACAATCATTCAGAGGAAAACATTCAAATTGATATCAATTTTGTTTTTCCTATCACTTACATTTCAAAATGCTGGCCTCCCCAGTGGCACAGTGGTATCTCTTGGATGTATAATGTTAGAAACTGGGTTTCGATACCCATGGAGGGCAGAGCACAGATAGCCCATCGTGTAGCTTTGTGCTTAACTACAAAAAACAAACAAATCAAAATGCTGTGTCATCCTCAGAAAATTGCCTAGGTGTATTCATCTCCTGATGAGTCAGTGGTAAGTTTAGAGACTTATAATGCTGAAGTCCAGAGTTTGATTCTCTGTGGCGAATAGAACACAGATAGCTCATTATGTAGCTCTGCTTTGAAACAACAGCAACCAAGACCTATCCAAATTTACAGTTCAACAGTGAACTTGATAGCTCAATGCTTTGTAGTAAGTCACATCATAATTACAGACCTGTCTCACTATTCTGTTATTTAAGTAGACATCTTCTTGGACAAATAAACAATTTTTTTGTGATTAAAATCAGTAATATACTACTGCACTATACTTACCTGTGTTGGTCAAGCAAACTTCCTTGCTATATAAAAAATTTCTGTTATAGGATTTCTAAAATTTATCTCAAAAATTAAATCGAATAAGTGACCTTTTCTGTTCACTTTCATTAATTTTTTATTGCATCTTGTGACTAGAAAGGGTTTATAAAGTCATATTACACCATCTTTTTTTTTTTTTACACTATTGAAATTACATACAAGTTTATTAATTGTTCAATGTAACTACACACACATTATTTATATATTGATTTAGTTATTTAGTAATTCTAAGTTTAGCATCCAACTTGTGTTATAAAATAATGTTATTCCCAATCGTATAGGCTTCATTTGTCACATTTTTATTAATTGTGTTAAATGTTTAGGGTAATATACATCTGTATTTACCAGCTTGAATTGTCATACAGTGCAGAAAGTTTCACATCTTGATTACAAAAGGCCACACCTTCGAAGTAGAGGTGGTCAATCACTAAATTAAAAACTTTTCAATTATTGTTTTTTGTTGTTTTTAATACAAGCCAAGCTTCTGTAATTTGCTATAAATTTAAAAAATAAGTCAGTTGCTTAATTATAAATAACACTTCTCAAACTCGTTCAAGTCTTTAATTGTGTTGTTCATGATGCTAACATAGTTTTGATTTTCTTCTGTTATCTACCCATTGGATGATAATGTTCTTGCTATCTTGTAATTGATAAAGAGACTAACAGTTCAACTTAGATATTTGACTGTACAAATATTAGTAAGAAAGCAAGTAATTTAAGAATAGGAACCAGTTGAAAGGTGTAGTGCTGAAAAACCCAAAAAAATTTTCTTCAGAATTTTAAAAGACCAAATTTATTGGTTATTTTACAAATTAGGAGAAGTTGCAGTCTTTCAGTATGGCAAAATTTAAATCTAAACTTATAACTTCATTTTAGTCATCTGTTAACTATTTTAGGCTTAAATTTGGTGTGATATAGTTTATTGCTTTTATTCTTCAAGCATTTTCTTCACATTTGTCTAAAACTTTTTTTTTCACGAAGTAAGCTGGTTTCAAACTATGTATATTAACAAAACAGTTTACCACCCAAAATATTTTGTCCTTTTATATAATTCATTTTAATTGTGAAATATTTACTCTCAATTTCATTATCCATATTAAAATCAGATAGAGTATATTTAGAGCTGAGAATATTAATAAGAAGCATTTAATTAATTATTTTTGTTTTGTTCTAAACATATGTTTTGGTTGACTTATCATATAAACTTATTTTCCTTATAGATTACTGGAGAGCCTTTAATTCGGCGATCAGATGACAAACCAGAGGCTCTGAGGAAGAGGATGGAATCTTACTATCAGCAGACACAGCCTTTAGTTCAGTATTACCAAAAGCAAGGTCTTCACACACAAATTGATGCTACATTGAAACCTGATGTAGTATTTGCCAGTATTCAGGCAATCTTTTCAAAGGCTAAAAGCAAAGATCTGGTCTACTTTGTTCAGTAATCATGTGTTACAGCATTATGGCACAACTTCAGACAAAAATTTAAAAATCACTTTCAAATTTTATAATTTTCACACATTTTTTTCCCAAAATTATGAAGAAAAAAGGTAATATTTTTCACTAAATTAATGCCCTGATATACTGTTGATTTTCTATTTGCCTCAAATCAAACAAAATATTATCAAAAGAGGTAGTAATATTTAATAAGATACATTAAAATTAAAAGTTGTATAAATATTTAGTAAATTATTTCAGACAGAATGTATAGTAAGAATTCAATATTAATAAAACTCTGTATCCCAATTAATTATATACTGTACAATGTACCACTAGTAGACTTGATGTTGGCCTTTTGTGTGCCATGATTGTTTTTTAAGCAGAACACATAAACATATTTTATTTCACTTCATTGTTTTTATGGTGTTAGTTGTGACATGAAAAAAAATTTTAATTTGCAGTGATAAGTGATTTTTCTTCATTCTTATATACTGATGAGTTTTCTTTACCTGCCTTTATTTTGTATTCTTCAGTCTTTAATGATATTAACTTCATCATACTTAAGAAACTACCTGTGAAAAAGTGAATTTAGTACTACAGCTTTGATATAGTAACATTTATATCTACTAGTTTAACATCAATACCTTGATCCTGGTTTAAATGCTTTTTTGAAAACATAGGTGAAAAAAAAGTAATGTCATAACTATTCTACATTGATCTAAATAACAAGGATTAAAAAATAAGTCATGTACAGTGTAAGTAAAAACATTGTTTTTTTGTGAAAGTTTAAGTGATTGACAAATCTATGACTAAGAAATTAACAACAGTTGATGGCTGTAACTCACAGTTTTGTACTTTGTGTTTGGCAGTGACTTGTATATTAACTGGTTCATTCTTTCGTAAATTGTGAAAGTACTTGTGTTATGAAAACTGAATTACAAAATGCATAACATTAGCATACTTAGTCATACTTTCACAAAGGTAAAGTTGTAACTGCCTATCCCCTCAGGAATTTGGACTATTAAAGATTGAAAGATGAACATATTATCTAATGTACTCTTAATTTCTGCAATATTTTCTTTAAAGATTAACACATCAGTTCAAGTGTGTTGTAAGAAAACTTATATGTTGGTATATGTTTACAATACCTGTTAATTTACACAAAATCATAAAGGGAAAATATTTTTCATAGTTTTTGGCTTTTACCTAAGTATTGAAATCTATTTTAATAATGATAAAAAACTTAGACCTTCATTTAAGGATTTTGTCACTGAAATGTGCATTTTTAATACCTAAATAGGGTGAATGTAATTTAAAATTAAGTTTTTATGTAGCTTTCTGTTGACATAAATGTATTTAAACATTTAGAAAAAATACTGAAAAGTAAATGGTTTTATTTAGAAATACTTCAATTAGTAATAAATACTCTTACGTAGAAGACAGCTACAAAGATTAGAAATGAAATATTATTGAAAGCCTTTTAAAATGTATATGTTGATACTACTATATGAGCTTATCTGGGGTCACCTATATACAGTACACCAGTTCAAGTAAATTTGCAGTGTGAATGCCATCTAAGAGTTTCCAGTTACCACACCAAAATTACTGTAATCGAGCCAGCCAACTGTGGGTGATGTAAGCCAAGAGTCTTTATAAAGTGGAAATGTGCTCTTTCAGGGGCTTTTTTTTTCCCTATTCTCAGGCAAAATTTCTAAGACAAAACAGCCAAAGTAGATCATTGTACAGTTTCCAGTTACTGTACCAAAAATTATGGTAATTGAGCCAGTCAACTCTGGGTGATTGATGCTAACACACAGACATGCACATAATGGATCATCTTTATAGTAAGGTGACTTATAAATGATAGCCTGTATGTATCATTGGATGTCTACAGCCACAGATACTCTTTTATCAGAGACTGAAATCTCGAACCACCCACACCTTTTGAAGAAAGACAACTAAGGATATAAAATCTGTTCAACGTGTGGAAATTCACACGTTGGTCAAGTATGCAAGTAGCTATGAAACTTGAAATAGTGTGAGCATAAGCTACATCAGGCTATATAATCAGTACAACTCTTCCAACCATATTCCCTGACCCATCTTTTGCAACAATTTTTTGTCTTGTGCTTTTCTAGGATTTTATCAAATGTCAGTGAAAAAGTGTAGAGGAATTAGTTATAATGAAACACAAAAGAAGTCAAGGTGTGATATGTAGAGACAGCATGTTTTACTACAATTCACCTAATCTGTATCCTGAAGTAAAGTTGATTGTGCAAAATGGTGAGAAGAAAAGATTGCAAAACTATTCTGTCTAACACTTCAGAAAATTTGGACTTTGATATAAAACAAACATAGTTGTGATGTTTAGATTAATATCTTTTAAGAAATAATATTTTATTAAAACTGAAGTGTGGCAGCTACTTTTAAATTTACACAACATACACTGAAAATGTGTCGTTATTTCCAAAAAATATAGTCTTCAAAGTAATAAAAGCAAATTTCTCATCAACCTTTCAGCTTCCCACCCTCATTAGGGTAAGGTTGCATCCAATACAGTGAGGTTGTAATAAGATGTAAACTTGCACTGAAATTTACTATCCGTATTTAGACCATACAGTGTGTTTGGCTAAGTTTTTTCATGGTGTATGTCAGATGTTGCAGTATTTTCTGATGTAGGAGGAGAGAACAAAGCTGCATAGAAGGTATGTATGCCAAACAAATTAATTATTAAAAAAAGATGGAGAATTGTTTGAAAAATAAAAAGGACTTAGTTACTGAAAAATTGCAGAACAAGCCTTTAAATAGAGCTAACAACATAGAACATATGTTAGGTCGCAAAGAAGTATTATTTGTGTGAGTGGGAATAAAAGCCATTTATTTCCTCCTCATACTTATAACTGTATAGTACTGCTTATAGTTTTATGTAAAACTGTAATGTGTTTGTTTTACATGCACATATATTCTAGTTATTCAAAGTACTAATATATCCTCTAGGATTAGAATGTAAATAAGTCACAGTACAAATAAACTGAGGGTTTTGTAGTTGACAGACCTTCCTTACTTAGGATTGAATTGGGAATAAACATGGAAATTGTAAAAAATATGTCATCTTCAGTGACATCATAAGTATCTGACAATGTGGAAGTGTTTAGGTAGGATTGAGAGAAAGATTGTTCAACATTTACAATCTTGAAATCATTTTACATGCTATGCATGCACATCCAGTAATCATACCTTTTGTCTGGAACTACACTGATTAAAACCCCTGCACCTCCTCGTTGCAATTTTGTTCAATTTTTGGGAGGTTACATATCATGATTTTCTGACACTAAGTTTCCTATTTTATGATAAAAACATGCAAGACACAAAAGTTGATATTTCAAAAAAAAAGGAATGTTTTTAGTGTTGAGCTGTATTGATAAATCAAAGAAAAGTGTGATTTCAGTAGGGAGAAAGCAGACTATTTTATGACTGGCTACCAGTTATACACCAGGTATAGTGAAGAAAGTGAAACACCTTTTAAACAGAAGGAACCTAAGAATACAGCAGTTCACTGCAGCTAAAATGGGAACCTCTCTTAGAACTTCAAACAATATAATTTACATGTATTGATGTCTGTAAAAAAGTGACAAAGAGTCCAGGTTAAATGGAATAACTGTCAAGAGTAGCATTTTATAGATGGAAACATCACATTGAATGGAGCATTTACATACTTAAATATATGCAAAATTCTGGGCAATTTATTGTCATCCTGCTAGTGCTGCAGCATTTTAAAAAAATTGTACAGAGTTTGTCAAGAAAAGTTTTCCAAGGGATTTATTGTGATTGAAAGTTAAAGCTGTAGTATTAAGCTTAACATGTGGGAAAATCAAGAAAATGTCAAAGCAAAATCTGCTTGTTATCAAACTAAACCTTAATCCACTATACCTTGAGGGAATGCAATCTTTGAATGGCTTGGATATCAATAAGACACAGTTCCATTAAACAAAGCATACAATCACATATTTATATGAATATTCCAGTTATTCTGCAAGATGCAAACACAAATGGTAATTTGTAATTCCATTTACAAACATTCCTATGAACTTCTGCTCGTTTGGATTGCTCAAATGGAAATTGTCCACACATGATTGATGGACTTTTTAAAGCAGGGAGACAACATTGACCTCAATGTATTATGCAAGAGCTTCCAGTAGTGGAAATTAAGCTGCAGAGTAATACAATGCCCGTTATGTAGAGCACTGTTGGTGGTGGAAAAAGGGGCTGTAAGGCATGTACACTCAGTTTTGTGCTGTTGTTGTAATCAAGGACACCCTGTGTGTAAGATTAACAAAAATAAGTTAAACCCAAAGCCAGAAATAACACTACAACGTTATATATAATGTAGTATTCAAATTAAAAAGTTCTTAATATTAAAAATCAATAAATAACATTATATATATAGTTTGAAATTTGTCTTACCTCTAAAAATACATGGCACAGGAAAAGCACAAACTTCAGTATATTTTCCCATGTGCACTTATAAGCTATCATCAAAAGAAATAATAATAATATGAAATGTAGAGGGCATCTTTTATAAAAGGCCATTTTAAAATAAAATAATGTGAGTGTTTAAATAAGTAAAAAAATATCAAACTGTTTTGAAGAAATTAAGGCTTCATTATCAGGTTATAATATATTAATATCTTTAAAAATTATTTTTTACCTTTTGTAGTTAATTTCAACATAATTTTTGAAATATTTTAGTGAGTAAAGTAAACTGGAAGGCTTGAAACTACATATAATTGAAAACTGTTTTATGTATGTATGTTTACCAAGCTGCAATAAATGTGTCAAAGAAAAGTTTTTAAGAATCTTTACACTTTTATGAAGCTACTCAAACATTTAATGAAAAAAGATGGTAACTGTCTAAAATTCTGTGGACAATATTTTTTTACCAAATGTTTTTTAAGTAAGAAATTTTATATAACTGCTACTTATAAGAGTTTATATAATCATGGTAAATCCCTGGTGAAGCTTATCCTGGTGGTTAGTGCTTGACTTTGGATCTGTGGTTTTTGTATTCTGCACTTTGGATGCATTTTAAGGGTGCTCGTCAAATCTCACTGTTTGGTCTGACAGCAATAGCCAAAGTGATTATGATGGGTAGTGTTGAATAGCTGCCTATCACTTCAAAGTTAGGAATGGCTGGCACAAATAACCTTCATGTACATTTGTCCAAGATTCTGTAAAGAATCAAAACAGTATAATCATCATCTAGTGGAGATAAAAGAAATTTACTTAAAATTATACAAAGTTACTAGAAAGTTTTATTCAGGAATATAAAATTGAATATTGTACACAGCATCAAGAAAGTACTGTACTTATTTTGTCACCCGAAGAATACAATTGTGTGTTTGTAACATTGACTCCAGTTGAAGATAGACCAATGATGCAGTCAACTGAAGTGATTATGATGGGTGGTGTTGACTAGCCGCCTATCACTTCAAAGTTAGGAATGACTAGCACAGATAACCTTCATGTACATTTGTCCAAAACTTTTATTTGAAAAGCACAAAACAAATAACATTTTGACTTCCTATGGTCATCATCAGATTAAGAATGAGATTTCAAATCTTATTCTTAACTGATGATGATCTAAGGAGGTCAAAATGTCTTTATTTGTTTTGTATTTTTCAAATAAAAGTTTTCTAAACCCATATTAACTGTCTCTGCTATATATGTATATATATTCTTACTTCAAGTGGGTTCCTCGTCATCATGAAAGAAACAAACAATATAATCATCTTCTAGTTGAGATAAAAGAAATTTACCCAAAATTATACAAAGTTACTAAAAAGTTTAATTCAGGAACGTAAAATAGAATATTTGTACACAGCATCAAGAAAGTACTGTACTTATTTTGTCACCCGAAGAATACAATTGTGTGTTTGAAACATTGACTCTAGTTGAAGGTAGACCAATGATGCAGTCAACTGATATTTGATGTCTAAACAATATTAAAGGATAGTTTATCTTTATAGACAAATACAATCCAATATAATGTTAACTAGTGTTGATATTTGTATATCAGAGATCAACAAATGGAGTAATAGCATCTGCACTAAAACTGTGAGTTATTTTATCAAAAATAAAAATGGTTTAATCTTATTTTCTATTTACATGATTACATTATTTAGATTAAATACAAATATTGAGTTTCTTTCAAACTAACTGAGTGTTGATGTGGTACAGAGGCACTCCACATTTCTTATCTCATTATTTAATATAAAAGTTTCACAATTTCTGTTCTTACTCGGTATGCAGTTTTAACTTTTAATATAGAATGTCTGTCAAGGGAACAACTAAGTTCTTCTCACTCTAGTTTCTGAGTAAACTGTGTCATTCTACTAGGGTGTCACATGACTATCATGGAAAAGATTCCTGTAAAGTGGTGCATACTATGTAGAAATAGACAGTGATCTTTTACACTGGTAGATCCTGATATAACCTCCACTATTTTGTGATAGGAATATCCAACAATCATCTGGGTAGTGCCTGTAACCATGGAAGAATAACATTATTGTTTTGTGTATATAATGCTATGTTTGCTGTGTCTCTAACAGTTTTAAACAGAAGATTAGACATACTTGCTAACTGATGTATTTTCAAAAAAAAAAACTATGTGATCATGTTAAGATATATATTTATATCATTTGCAAAGTAGTAAAATGCTAATAATGAATTTTAAAATTATTCTAGCACATTGTGTAAAATTAACATGACCAAACTAGCAATCAATACTACTTTTTGCATGTTTACCTTAAATATTTTCTTTAATATCTGACATACCTGTAATAATCGTTTGAAATGGACCCACCCACTAGGATGGTGGGTCTGTTCCTCAGTTGATATTTCATGATCAAAAGTGACTTGGGTCAGGAATCTGAGCTAGTTGAGGCACATTATACACCTCATTTGTCTTAAACTGTGCAGTAAAGCTTAATGCATTGTGAAGTAGAAAGAGGTATGAACATCGACCATGGAATTCAGTCATTGATACCATTACATGAGAGTTGTACTTGACATAAGCATGGCCCTTATTTTATGCTTAAAAAATCAGAGATGAATGCTGGAGTAATAATTAGAAAAATTATACAAACACCATTTATTTGGGTAGAAAACGTGTGTCAGACGTCTTAACCTTTTTTATCATAATTTCTGTAACAAATTACTAATTTCTACACCATTTTTTTTGCAAAGCTAATTGAAAACAAAGTTAATAGAATTTCAGGAACAAAACAGTAATACCTTTTTTCAGTTATAATGCTAGTTTCATCTAGCATTAAGTTAACAGGTGTTAAATTTAGAAAGCATTGAGTAAACACATAAAAAACTCTCTTTCCTAAACTTGTTCATAAAGTTTAATTAATCTTAACCTACAGAAGAATCTATAAATGTAAGTTTACTTACATGTTAAACAGTTTTGAAACTTATATTTCGATTTCACTCTTTTCCTATTCATACATCAGAAAACCCCACACAGTGTTTAGTATTTACTGAGAAAACTTGCACATGTACACATTTTGAGTTACAAACTACAATAACATAACATTTATTTGCATTAGTACCGTCCATATATTCTCCTTTGCAACACTAACATCAGATCACCATCTATCATTGCACCTGCCTCCTGGCTTGCTGTCCAAAATATATAAATATTAGTATAATATGCTGGTGGAAATCCTGTCAGCGATTTTATAGTGAGAGGAAGCTAGCAGCAAAGTTAACTTATTAGGATAAAAAAGACCCAACAGTATACAAGCTCTGGTGATATTCTACTTCTGTTGTTGAGCATTACTTGTGTCTTTCTTCATTAAAGAACTGGTATTTTGGAAACTAGCCTTTTGATGAGATAACCAGGCTGGCTGAAACATGACAGATACAGTACTGGTAAAGACCCTATTTACACTATGAAATTGCGTGAACAAAAAATGCTGAAGTGTGAAACACATGGAGTTGGTAAAGTGTAGTTTTTATCAATACTTCATGAGTCGCAAATAGAAATTAGCCTAAGGATTAATAACACAATATTTTCTATTTACTTTAACACCAGTTATTTATTATTATTATTAATAATTTTTACTTGAATTAACTTTACTCATCATTCTGAAAAACTGGCAAATCAGCAAGCTAGTATTGCTGGTATTCACAATTACCACCACAATCCCTTTGGGCTGTCTTCATCAGTCTACAGTTTATGAATATCAGTGTAAGAAGATACCAAACAAAAGAAATCTGGAATTTTAAGCATTATACAGAGAATTGAGTATATTATATTGAGATGATTTTGAATATGCAAATCAGTAGGCTATATGACAAACGACAAATATAAAATCATGGTGGAATAGAATGTATTAGAAATACATTTTGACATTGTTTGGCATTCCATAGGTAGAGTGATGCCACTGAAAATTGATTGTTTTTGGTAATGGTATCTAACAGACTTTTTTGCAAAATATTTATACAGTTGGATTATAAATATGTGTTCGGGTTGTGGATTTAGCATTTTCAATTTTGAGATATCCCTTGCACTAAACAGCATTGGAAAATGAGGGTCTATGGTTCAACTTTGGACACCAACACTGTCCAGAAAGAGATCTTCAACAAATCATATTAAAACCATGGTAAGAAATGTACAATGTCTTGTAACAGTTGAAAATTTATAAACACAAAGGACAGCGGCAAAAGCTGTCCATGTGTCCCAAGTAACATAATCAAGAAAGAACACTGTCTTTAAAACTGACAAAATACACTTATAACTTCAACTACTACATATCTCAAGCAGCTTGGGAATTTATATTATTCCATATCAAGACATACTGGTCAAGTCACTTGTACAAAGGTTTTCTTTTTTAGTTATTCATGTTGGCAGGAAAGGAGATATTTTCAAAGCATTATAAAAGTCAAAATTGTTAATATGGTAGTGCAGTTAGAAATATTAACAAGATATGCATTTTTTAAAACTTGTTTTAATGTTAGTGATTTTTTATGGTGCTCAGTTGTTGTTTTTCTTTGTTGCTTAATTTAAAGGAAGTTAAATTGTATGTTTTCTCTCAGTAACATATACATATTATATTTAATGCTAATGTAAAAAGTCTCAAATAATTAGTGCTGCATATATTTTCTTTATTTAAAATGGACTCACAAAAATGGAAATTAGATTTTAAATATGAGAACTTTACCTTGATAGTGATGTCACATATCTTAAACTTTTTGGCAGGGTTCTGGAACTATAAAATTTAGTACTACAGCACTGGTCTTCATAGTCAAGATGGAATGTGGAAAGCATGCAGGGAGCATTTGTGTGCTTTTATCATGACAGCTTTACAATGGAGCTTATTGCAACAGAAACTACATTGCAGGTCTGTTGTCTAGATATATGGTTGTATGACCATATATTGTAACATGGACTGTAACAATGTGGTGAGACTCCAAAACCATTGTAATATAACATATTTAACCTTTGTACTAACCATTATCTGACTCTTCATGCTAAACATAAGTTAGCTCACCCACTCATCCAATTCTAAGGGAGGGTATTGCTGCATGATGTGCAATTTACACTGCTTACTCTTAATCTCAACCACCTTGGGCCTATAAACCTAGAACAGACACTAATTTCATTTCAAAATAAGTGCTTCTTGAAGTTACTCCTCATTAGGGGAAATGATGTTGTTACCAATAAAGAATTAAAAGAATAATGTAAAGTAAACCAGAAGTGCTTAGCCATGTTCTAAAACTGACTTCCAAAACAGGCCATAGTATGGCACCCAAAAGGAACAACAAAAATAGAGGGGAAAATTACTCAACCTGAACTTCATTGAAGAGTGGATAAAATCTGCTGAGGACTGCCAAGAATGGAGATGCCTGGTGTTCATCCTGTGCACCCCATTATAGTATTGGGGAACTGCTTCTGATTCAGCTACTTATAAACACAGATTTTTGCCAGCTATTTTTATCTCTCTCTCTCCTGCATTCTATTACGTTTTCATATCTTTAATTACCAGGTAAATTCATTGTTTATCACAGCCAAATGAGTCTGCATAACTTTCTGTGGCCTCTCAACTTCTGGAACGCAGTCTTTTCTGCTCTGTGAGTGTCTTCTTTCCTTGTTTTTTCTGCTTATGCATCAGGTACTTCAATGTTGGGCTAATTTTAAGCTTATCAAATTTTCAATTAATTCATTCCACTTAGACACACCAGGAACCTCAATAAGTCATCCCTAAATTACAGTTAACTAATTAGGAGATAAAACATTCTGTACATCAAACTGCTTGACTGTGGGTGCATGGCTTATAGACTTTTGCTATTTACACAAATTAATTTAATGGGACTCATTTCGTGCTTTCTATTGGATCTCTCTCTACCTTTTTTTCTTCTTCTCAGACTTATTACTCACCAATTACTGCTTCTGGTACTTTGTATTAGCAAGTATATACATGGCATAGACAGCTACTTTTGCTTGTTGTTTCAATCCAACTATACCAGATGCATTTATGATGGTTTAAGAAAACACTTAGGTTCAAAATATCAATGAAAGACAATAATGGGAAACCCTACAACTCAAATACCCAGAACTTATATCTCTTGAAAGAACTCAGGTTATAAGTTGTTTTTTTTAATTTTTGTATACCACTACCAAACAAATTATTGTCCAATACTTTTGTAATAGAGGTTTGCATATGAGTGTTTTTCATGCTGATTGTGAATAACCTTTTCATTTCTGTACTTGAGCTTGTGTAACATAGCTTCATTCCAAGGTATAAGGTCTTTCACATTAATATGCTGGTGCAAGGCTTTACTTATTGGTTCCTTTAGGTTTGCTAACCAGAACACCTTCCCATTCCAAAGAGGAGATCTGAGCATATATTAAAAACTCAGTTAAAACAATATTTAAAAGTACAGAGTATTTTAAAAACTCTTGAAGGCACAATGCCTTACTAAATCTTGTTTTAACTGAGTTCTTAATAAATATCTTTAAACAAGTGTTGTGTTTTTAATTTTTTTAAGATCTGAGCACATCTTTTACATAAATGACAAAAATTTGCTGCCATCTTGTCTTTGAGACCTTAATTTGGTATATTAAACAGCACAGTTGTTTTTCACCAAACTTAATTGGTAACAGCTCTACCACCACATGTTCCTCCCTCTCCTTTTACTGTTCAGTTATCATGTATTAAACTTTATTTGTTACAGTTTTATCCAAAATAATAAGGAGCATATGGATCTAGGCATTCTAGGTTTGATTTGAAGAAACCCTTACTGGTATCTTACTAGATCCTATTTTATACAGAAGAATTAAGAAGTAAACAGGTTAACTATCTTCAAGAATTAACCAGTTTTATTAGTCTTAGTGGGTGAAAAGTCAACCCACTGTTGATTCAGGAACCCCTGAAGGTCCACACTCCATGGAGAAAATCATGATCTGTCTCAGTTTAACTCCTTTAAATATGATCTTTAAGAACTGCTGCCTGATCACCTCAACTGTGGAAAACTCCTGTTGTAGTCATCCAGTCTCAACTCTGCTTAGTAGGATGCTTAACTTGCTTTTTTTTTTCACTCCTGAAAATAGGTGTTATTACTAATAACTTACTAGTTAAATATCCATGGTTCCTGTGTCTACTTTACTGTAGGAATTAATAATTATATAGTGGTTAGTTTTCTTAGTCTAGCTCACAATTTCAGATTTTATTTCTCTTCATTTAGAAATGTAGTGCTGTTCAATGTCCTTGCATTTGTTGGTTATACAAGGTTGTGTATATTTGTTGTTATAGATAAATAAGTATTGATCCTTCCACATTGTTTTAAATTACACCCAGTTTTTCTTCTTCAGTTTTCTCAGATTAGAAGTCCAGTTACTGCTCTTAATTGTAGGGATTCAATATACCTAAGAATACAACAAAGGAAACATCCCAACGCATTTCCTATAATATTTGCCTCAGCCATGTTCTGACCTTTTAACGTTGTTTCACCCCGCTTTCTGCACTCAAATTTTGTTGACAGTTAATAGTTATGTCTTTCTAATAGTGATACACATTGATATAATATGTGTATCTGATGTATGTGATTGGTTAGTTTTGTATAAAGGTTAATGATAGTCACATTGGTCTATCTGTTGTGTCCACCGCGAGAAAATGAACCCAGGATTTTAGCGCTGTAAGACTGTAAACTTACTGCTGTTCCACCAGGGGACATAAAGAGTATGTTTGTTTGTTTATTTTGAATTTCGCGCAAAGCTACACGAGGGCTATCTGCGCTAGCCGTCCCTAATTTAGCAGTGTAAGACTAGAGGGAAGGCAGCTAGTCATCACCACCCACCGCCAACTCTTGGG
>NW_013667018.1:253560-260401 GCF_000517525.1 Limulus polyphemus | reverse complement strand
CAACTCTTGGGTTACTCTTTTACCAACGAATAGTGGGATTAACCGTCACTTTATAACGCCCTAACGGCTGAAAGGGCGAACATGTGACAGGGATTCGAACCCGCGACCCTCAGATTGCGAGTCGAACGCCCTAACCACCTGGCCATGCCGGGCCTGCATAAAGAGTTATTGATAAAGAAAATAATTCTGTTTCAGTTAATTAAGTACATGTATAATGTCTCTAAACATGTTGATAATCATTATAATTAACGGCTAGGTAGTTATACATGCGTTTTTAAAGCTAATGCCTCTTGGTCGCTCAGTTGTTAGCTTGATGGTTAATATTCGGGAGTTGGTGGGCACGACATGGATAGCTCATTGTGCAGTTTTGAGTTTAACAACAAAACAAACCAACTTTAAAAGTAATAGTTATATAATGCTTTAGTAAAATGAAACATTAATATTCTCCAATGAATCAGCAGAAAGTCTGAGTATTTTTAACGCTGGAATTTGGAGTTCATTCTACACGGCAGATATAGCTAGCGCAAGTACAGGCAGTTTACTATGCATCTCTGTGCTAAAACAAAAGATACAACACGAATAAATAAATAAATACAAACGAACGGAGTAACCAACTCTTCTATGGATTTATTTTCGAAGAGCATATTGTGATTTATCGTTTTGTCACACACCAAATATGGTGTGTTATTCAACAGTATCTCACATGTTTATCAAGAACAACATTGTATCTCTTTACCTAATAATAATAATATTACTGGAATCGTTAATTCAAGAAGAAAGAAAATTCTGTCGAAATTGAGGACTAATGACGTTCAGGTACGTGATTGGTGACGTTTCGCGGGAGTCGGGCTCATGAGAAGCCGCCATTGTTCCTAGTATATCCTGTGTCGTATAATTTTTTCCGATAGTTTAAAACTGTGTTTAAATTCGTGAATTAGTATTAACCAGTATAACACTTTTGCAACAACATATTTAAAATATATATTATTTCTGGTGTTAAAATAATAGGCTTCAAAATATAAGCAAGTTCGTACATAGCCTGGAATGTCCACTAGTGTCGATCAGGTATTTACTACTACTAGTATTACTGCTTTTACTACTACTAGTCCGACTTGTGATGTTGATAATCATAATTACTTAAAGTTAAATCGGGAAGTTAAGTTATTCTGTTATACGGACGAATACAGACTGGTATTTAACACTAATAATAATAACATTAACACTAACAGGGCCAGAAGCAGGCTGAACAGAAAATATATTAAACTTTTGAAATAAATATGAAAACTAAATCACTATTAGTGACTATTAGTATTACCTCTGGGAAGTTTTGATTCACATTAAATCAAAGTCAGTGTACTGCTGATACAGGACTTCAATAACACCGTTAACAGTTCTATATAAATATATTATGTTTATAATAATTTTTAGTGTAATGTCACTGTGAGATCAAATGATTAATGTAGGGCCTATTTTCAGATTTTTCGTTATAACTTGAGTCTTGACTTAGCATTTATGACAGTGTAAAGTTGTATTTTATATTAAACAAATTTTATAATTTGGTATTATTTTCCTTAAAGTTTAACAGTGAGTTAATTACATATGGGACTATGGAGCAAAACCAAAAATTAAAAATGCAGCCTAAGATAAAGAAGTAGCATTGTAAAGACTTGTAGGTCTGTACGTCAGATTTACTTGTACTTGTCGTTTTACATAGTTTTATCAATGTGATTTGTTGTTTTTTCTTTGATAACGTAATAAATGAAAATGAAATTGAGAAAAATAGATATGGAACCTGAATAATGTGACAAACTTGTATTTAATTCTTTCTATGCATTGCACTTGTAATTCTTCTAGAGCTTGTAATACATAAATGACTAGTAAAAAACAACAATACTAACTTCCTGTGTCACTGTTAGTGTTATGTAAGTTATACAAATTATTCCTAATCAATATTATTATTAGTTCTTCTGCAACTCACATGACTGATATGATAATGATAGAGATTTCATACTCTTGGTTCATTATGCATGCCTATTAATGTTTTGTTTACGTTGTTTTCTTATATAGCGCATGAAAGGCCAAGGAAGTTCAGGTAAGGGATTAAAACATAACTACAGTAGTTAATACTTGTAAGTTATATGGATTGGTAGAAACACATAGCATAGGCCTATTTATAATACTGCATTTTACATTATAACTCACAGTATGCTGTTTATACAAAATAATAGCATATAGTTGGTCAAAAATGATGGGACAAGTATTACCACCCCCCATCCCATATTTTTAGCTCACATTTTATAGCTAACTGAAATAAATAAATTTTGCAAAATCAAGCTTGACCAACAAAGAGGCAGAAAAGTGCAGTGGAGGCAGTCAAACTATTCATAGAATAAGTATTGGTAAAAATCAGTTGGATTAACAATTTCTAATATATAGAATAGCCAGTGTGTTTTGGTAACACTACCTTCCAACTATTGTTTTTATGTCATGTTGCTTAGCAACAAAAGTATAACCTAATATTGATGTTAGTCTATGTACTGAAAGTATAAAATGAAATGTATAGACAACAAAACTCGAAAAATATTTGTTGATTTTTTAATTTAGAGTCTTTGTTGATTAGAGGTTTGTTTTTTATAAAAAATGTTGGTGATATAACAGAAAATAGCTTAATTCGGAAACTATTTAAGTTTAATATACAATCGATATTTTTACTTTCATGATAAATTTTATGCACTTGACTCTAGGCTATGTGATACCACACTATGTCTTTACTTTAGGCTTATTATACCAACACTCACTACACTTATAAGGTTTCATGACATCCTTTCACCCCTGTCACTAAAATCATAATGGGCAGACAGTAATTGAACTATTCTATCTGGATAAATGGACTTTGGCTTTTATGACTCCTCTTATTTTGAGAAATAAAGCATGACGTGACACTCACTAGCTTTTATACAGGTTAGGTTACCCTCAAATTGCTTAGGTCAGTATATTAAAGTTACAGTTTAAGTGTAATATTATCACAGATGATTGAAATACATTCAGTTTTAAAGCATGAAATTCTCTGGATATTAATAACATCAAATCATACACGAAGTAAGTTATGTTTGTTAATTGCTGTTAATGGTTTTAACAAGTTGAACTCCTTTATGAAGTTGCATACAAATATTAAACATCTAAGCTACAGCTAGTATGATTTCTGCTAATCCAAAGTTGGAAATGCTTTTCTTCAACAAAACACACAAGTAACATAATACAACAACCAATCTAGTTTTGATGAACTTTAGAAAAATTTTTAAGATTCATGTTAGGCCTAACAACATAAAAAAAAAAAATCTATGCTAGTGTCAAGAGGCAAACATTCTTAGTGCAACAACTTGTTTTTATTGCACATACTTAAAATAAGAGCTTCTCCCTGGGGCATTTTATGTTGAATGCAGTGGTGGCTCGTAGTTAATATGAAGGAAGAGGCTGGCAATATTTTAACCCCCAACCCAAGAAATATAGAATAGTAAGAGAGGTACTTATTTTAGGTGTATGGTTTATTGTACACGACTTCATTATTGATCAATCATAGATGTATAAACATTGTTAACCAACTACTATCATCATACCAGACAAAGCTTTGCTACTGTTCAAACTGTGAAACTCCAAATCAAGATAAACTCTAAATAAACTCATGATAATTAAATTTATGCCATGACTTTGTGAGACTTGTGTGCTTCTCTCATTGCATACTTTTCTTAGAATAATTTTTGTTGTTAAATCTAGATTTTGATTGGCTTCATTAGCTATGAGGCCATCATTAAAGTCTTTGTTAAACCTGGTAAGAAGGCTTGGCTCCTCTTAGCTGTTTCCATCACAATTAGAAAGAAGTTGTACAGATGAAAAACAAAGAACTGAAAGACACAACTGTTCTGTGCAAACCGTGAGATGTTTTGTTGATGAGTAGCATAGAGAAGGACAAGATGTTTGAGCATTTTACTGCAAAAAATATGCAATTTTTCAAGAACTTTACACCCAAAACAAATATATAAAAAATTAACAATATTTTATTTGTTCAAAATATTTGAGGAATCATAGTCTCCTTTTCCTCCTCTAACGAACTGCTGCTAGTTAAAAGTAATATGCCATTTATTAAGTCTTTAATTATAGGAAGTGCAAGGGTTACCACCAGTTCTCCAATTGAGAGGGAAAGGAGGGGAACACTATTTTACTTGTCAATGGAAAAGAAAAAAATATTCCCTTGTTAACAGAAAGAAGATGAAATCGTATATGAAATGCTTGATTATGAGAACATGCATCTGCAAGTAGATTTCAGGAATTCTCCTTGTTAACTTTTTTACAGTTAATTGTTGGTTATCACAGTTTGGAATACATGTTTGATATATGGAACCCTCTGAATAGCAGGACTAAATAAAAGGATCTTTTCACAGTGATGGATAAGTCACTAAAGCCATTGAAGCAGTACTCTGTTGTTAGTATTAAAACTAGTAGACTTTTTGGATGTATATGTATAGACACACTGTATTTATTACAAGTCAAAAGAGGTGAAGTTTATCGCTCTATACAAATCATTAATTAAGACACACACACACAGAATACTGTGTACAGTTTTGATATCCTTATCTAAGAAAGATTATTGACTTAATGGACAGGGTTCAGAAGAGGGCTTCTAAGGTGATTCCATGGATGAGAGGGGTATCTTATAGGGATAGATGAAGATCTCTTATTTTATCTTTAAAAAAAGAAGGGTAAAAGGTGATCTTACTGAAATTTACAAGATTATCTGGGTGTTTGATAGGATAAAGGCCTTATTTCTTTGTGCTGTGGTCTCTTGACAATAGGTCAAAGGGACACAAATTTCAAATTTGGAATAAACAAGTCTAGGGTTAAATTAAGACATGTTTTTCTGTGTGATTGTCTTATGAAAGGAGTTGCTGTCAGAAATAGTGAAGGCCAGTACTATACATAAGTTTAAGATGGGAATTGATCATACCCTTGAAAAATAGAGGATGGGCTCAAATTTTGCTTTTCTCAAGTATGGATATGCAAATAAAACATTGAATGAACAAAGGGTCTATTGTTGTCTGTATATTGATATATTTGAATGTTTAGATTTTGTATGGAAGAACTATTTAACACATTTAGGTTTAATGTGTGGGGATATTATGATGGTAGCTGCCAGGGGTGAAATTTAAAAAAAAACAAAAGTAGAGGTACTCAGCTGAATGAAGTGGACTTGTTTTTAAAAAAAGAAAAAATTATGTGTAAACATAAAAACGACAAAGCAGATCAAATAAATCCCTTAAAAAATAAGTTCCATTACTCAGTCCCGGTGAGTACTAGCAGAATTTCACCACCGCTATTTGCAATTTTTGACCTTGTTTGGTGGTTCAGTCAAGATAACTTAAAAATTTTTTCATTCCAAAGCTTTGCATTAAAACCAAAAGTATTTTTCTAAATGTTTCAATAGGTGAATTAAACTGCTGGTAAATGATGAATTCCTAATTTAAAGGAATGTGAGATACATATTAGCAGAATTTAAGATGCTGAAATTTATTTAAATGAATGGGATAAAGTCAAGATAGCTGTAGTCAAAACCATTAACAATTATAAAAGTGTATTTGTTGAAAACATCAAATTTCATTTTGAGGATTTTTATACTTGTAAAAAAAAAGAGTGAAGGTTAACTGTATTTTTAGATTTTAAAAAGAACTTTATTGTTCAATGAACAAACACTGCTGTAGAGATAAATTATTTTTCTTTTTTTTTTTTTGCTTATGTGCTCTTAATGGTGAAAGTAAAGAAGAGATTTTCTATAAGCTGCCAATTTCTCAATGTATGGAGGATTTTTTCTAAATGTGTTTAAATAGAAGAAAGAGCTGTGTTAGATAGTAAAGCTTGTGGCATTGTTATGAAAATTTGAAGAGGCAGTGAAGGCTTTAACCCTCTCCACACAGGTCAAAGGTCATGTCATCTTGTTTGTTGACTCGCATTAAAAATTTTATTGAACTACTATTTTATGAATTTATGTCAATAAGTTTTGTATTAAACTGTAGGTTATAATTCAAATTCTAGGATTATACATTATTTAATATCTTAATTTAAAAGTAAATATTAACCCAATACCTACCGGAGCCATTTTGTCTTATTGGGAGAGCAAATCGCATTTGTGAATTGAAAAAATTATAGAGAACTTATCTTTTATTGGTTTTCAGATTTTATTTTTGTAAATAGTAGCATAACATTAATTTATTTGTACTAAATAGCAGTATTTAAAGAAGTTTGAAGAGAAATTTAATAAAAAAAATTCCAAAATATGTTTGAGACTAAATAAGCACCCTACAAGAAAAAACGATTTTTTTTATTTTTCCTTGCACTTTAGCACTGGTTCTGCCATCTGTGATTTGTATGTAAACCATTTTCTAGTCTATTTTCTTTAGTAAACAGCGTCTGGGCATGTTAAACCTTGTTTGTAAAACATTTAGCCAATCCTAGTTGATGGTGTCAATTTCAGTATCCTATTATTCCAATTGCTGTATTTCACGTTTAACAAATCATAGGATTATAAACAAAGTACGTGAAGAAACTTTTTCTCTGTAATTTACAATATGAATGTATGTGATGTTTTACTAGTAGGCAATAGTACTTCCTTATAAGCCTTAGAAAATTTTCTTCTGAAAAAAACTGCTTTAGATGTATATGACTTTTATTATTTTTGAATAGTAGCTTAAATCATGGCTATATTGTATATCTATTTATATTAATCATTATATTGAAAAATTAACTCTAAAATAGATATATTTTTTAGGAAGAAGTTGATCCAAGAATGTTA
>NW_013667018.1:250292-253539 GCF_000517525.1 Limulus polyphemus | reverse complement strand
GTTCTGCCATCTGTGATTTGTATGTAAACCATTTTCTATTCTATTTTCTTTAGTAAACAGTGTCTGGGCATGTTAAACCTCGTTTGTAAAACATTTAGCCAATCCTAGTTGAAGGTGTCAATTTCAGTATCCTATTATTCCAATTGCTGTATTTCACGTTTAACAAATCATAGGATTATAAACAAAGTACGTGAAGAAACTTTTTCTCTGTAATTTACAATATGAATGTATGTGATGTTTATTATAGTATCTGCTATTTTATGTAGAGTTTATGTTTTACTAGTAGGCAATAGTACTTCTTTATAAGCCTTAGAAAATTTTCTTCTGAAAAAACTACTTTAGATGTATATGACTTTTATTATTTTTGAATAGTAGCTTAAATCATGCTATATTGTACATCTCTTTATATTAGTCATTATATTGAAAAATTAACTCAAAATAGATATATTTTTAGGAAAGAAGTTGATCCACGAATGTTAAGGTTAATTTTTCTCTGGGTTACGGGTCACAAGTGCATGCCCCTTATCTGGACTAGGCTTAGCATTTGAACTGAATAAGTTTGTGATTTTTATATTCTTTTGCATTTAAATTAGCAGTTTCAAGTTCAGTAATTCAGTTTAATTTTATATTTCATTCATAATAAGAATATTATTTAGTGTTCAGAATGATATCCTTGTGTGATATGTATGTACTACTAGTACCATGTTAGAACTTTATTTTCCTTCTTCCTTCTTACTATCTTTACTTTGTAGTAAGACCCACACTGCTGTTGTTGTTGTTGTTTTATAATTAAAACAATGTCACTGATATATAAAAAAGTATATTCTGATATTTTGCAAAGGGTTTAAACTCAGTGTTCAAGTGACAACAATAAAACTCATATTTTGGTTGTGACACAGACTAAACACATATGTGTCAAGCTGTGACATTCTCACACTCACAGTTGGGGTGTCAATACACAAATTACAATATAAATCTTTGCCTATAATGAGGGAATGTGATCTGAACTAATCTTTTAAGTGCTGTAAAGTGATTTTCTTCATAATTTATGGTGTCTGTATCATTCAGAAATCTATTATAATAGGAGGTATCATGTAACTAGGGTCAGGCTGTGTTATTCAAACCATCTGTAGTGTAAGCTATTACAAACATTCACTAGTAGTGGCAATTAAACTTTTGTCTGTATAGTGAAACACCATACAAGGACATGTGTTGAAATAAACTTGTTTCAAAGTTCAAGGAAATGATATTCAAGTATGGAAAAGTTTTATTTCTCTCATATCTACAGTAATGTTCAAATACACCTGTACTGGACTGAACAAAAGTGATGAGGATCAGATTACAGCAAAAATATGAAGTTCATGCTGCTAACCTCACAGTTTCTGCACAATAAACAAAAGTACAGCTACATCTGAAACATAAACTTGAAATATACACATTTATGAAACAAAATTTAAAAAAAAATGTTTTCTACATAATATATATAAAAAACAATCCTATTTAAAAATAAAAAAAATACTTGTTTATTGTTTAGGTTTACTTAGAAATATTATTTTCAGTATATTACCTGAAATCAAAACTCGCCGTAAGGAGAATACGTGATTATTAAATGATTACAAATAGACTAATTGTGCATTTTATGGATGACAAAAAGGCTTTAGAGATTAAAAATAATGTGCTAGAATATAAAAAGGAAGAAGTTGAAATATGGAACAAATATAAGTATCATAATCATATCTTATAAATACCATTTCCTAATGTAATTTTCCAAGATATTAAAGATGATAATGCAAAAAAAACTAAATATATCAAAAGTAACAGGCTTTATGTTTCTTGAACTAAAGATATTTACGAACATTTTTGTGCATTTTCAAACAATTTCATCCACTAGTATTTTATTGTTGGAATGAAATATAGTAAGACTTGCGTTGGCTATGCAGAAAGATAGTAGTTGGTAGTGATTGGGTTAAAAGGACACAGTTGAACATCCATTTTTGTGTGTCACATGGTATGTTAAGTGTAGCACTGGTTCAAATTAGATGTTTGTGATGTCAAAATACAAAGTCTATAGTTTTGTACAAATTAGGAACTCAAATTATTGATATTAACAAGCAAGAATATAAAATATGAACCTCATATGTTTGCTGAGATATCACTCATGTACTGAATCAAACACAGTGACTCCGCTCACCTCTTTCCATTTTTTGAAACTCTCCCTTATATACACTTACTCCTGTCTATGACATGTGAATAACCAATCGAAAGCACAGGATGTTCACCTAGTGGCTTTCTCAGCCATTTTCAAGTATTATGACATCATTTTGTTCTTTCAATACTAAACTTCAAGTTGGTAATTTAAGTTTGGTCTGCTCGAAATTTCAAATTTTTTTAGACCAAAATACAGTTACTAAGCTTGATAAATAATAATGTAATTCTATGACATTGATGTAGTAATTTATGATTTTTTTGTTATTTCGAATGTATATATAAAACCTAAAAAGTATTATTTCGTTTCACATCCTCCATGTGTGAAATTTTATAAGGCTTAACCTACGACAAGCAGCAACTGAGTACAAAGGTCATAGCTAGAATAGATTATTGTTTGCTTTACTTCTTTATTTACTATTCTATGTTTTAAGAAAAATAAGTCTAACAACTTATTTCTAAATAGTAATAACCTATATACATATATAATGGATAATAATGGAAATGTGACTGTATTTAACAAAATACTAGTCTACTAACACACAGCCAAGACTGAAGGTCAATTTGATATTATTGGATATGGTAACATGAGAGCATGTGTGCAACATCATTGTAACTTCTGTATTGTTAGCTAGGCATGGCTGAAAGGTCAGTATAATAAAAATAATGAATGTATAATGTTATGAGATTTAAGCTATTTATTCTAAACATTTGTGTTATAATTTGTAGTCATTCTAGAAAGGAAAAGGTATAATTTTTATTTATTTCCTAATTTTTTATTGTGGTTACAAGATCGGTCAAATTGAATGAACCCATACAGAGATTCGTTAATGAAAATAATAGATAAAATATAGTTTTTTTCTTAAGAAATATTTGACAACTATCTGGACGTTATAAAGATTTCGCATGTGAAATTTGAACATTTTCTGATATATAAAAGTATTTTTAATCTTAAAATGAAAATTACTTTGCATGTTGGATAGGTAACATGCAAAAATAAAAAAGGCATGAGAAAAACATTTCTTAACAAACCTTAAGACTT
>NW_013667018.1:219351-249292 GCF_000517525.1 Limulus polyphemus | reverse complement strand
CGAATGTATATATAAAACCTAAAAAGTATTATTTGTTTTACATCCTCCATGTGTGAAATTTTATAAGGCTTAACCTACGACAAGCAGCAACTGAGTACAAAGGTCATAGCTAGAATAGAAATTGTTTGCTTTACTTCTTTATTTACTATTCTATGTTTTAAGAAAAATAAGTCTAACAACTTATTTCTAAATAGTAATAACCTATATACATATATAATGGATAATAATGGAAATGTGACTATATTCAACAAAATACTAGTCTACTAACACACAGCCAAGACAGGTCACTTTGTAAAGACTAAAGGTCAATTTGATATTATTGGATATGGTAACATGAGAGCATCTATGTAACATTATTGTAACTTCTGTATTGTTAGCCAGGCATGGCTGAAAGGTCAGTATAATAAAAATAATGAATGTATAATGTTATGAGATTTAAGCTATTTATTCTAAACATTTGTGTTATAATTTGTAGTCATTCTAGAAAGGAAAGGTATAATTTTTATTTATTTCCTAATTTTTTATTGTGGTTACATTATCGGGCAAATTGATTGAACCCATACCGAGATTCGTTAATGAAAATAACAGATAAAATATAAAGTTTTTTTTCTTAAGAAATATTTGATAACTATCTGGATGTTATAAAGATTTCGCATGTGAAATTTGAACATTTTCTGATATATAAAAGTATTTTTAATCTTAAAATGAAAATTACTTTGCATGTTGGATAGGTAACATGCAAAAAGAAAAAAGGCATGAGAAAAACATTTCTTAACAAACCTTAAGACTTAATAAAAAAATCTGATATTTTGCATATGAAAGCCTTGTAATGTTTAATGATAATCTGCCAAATTTCTTGAACATTCCGCTACTAGTATAAAAGTTATAGCCTGAAAACTATAACAAGCACAAAAATGGTTATGAGTTATGTGCTGAAGAAGTTAATGGGTGTTTTTCAAAATATTTTGACACTGAGGAAGATTGACATTGTGACCTTTATTTTTAAAAAGAAAGATCTGAAGGTCATTTTGAGAACTATAGGCCTGTTAGTTTGAACATTAAAATGATTTTTTTGGTGTGTGAGTAGTTTTTCACCCCCTTAATACCCCCTTTAAAACATAATGATAAATCTTATATATAAAAAAATAAATAATTTTTTACAAAAGACTTTTAATGACAAATTTCAACATCTTGATAACAAAGAAAAAGTTGGATAGCAAAACAGTAGTGTTATACATTGATGTTTTATAGTTTAAAATGAAGGAAAACACATATATGCACACACAGAGTACCATTTGTTATTTTTTTTACCAGTTTATTCTTTTTAAATGCCTAAACAAATTCACTGGAAATGTCTTATCAATATATGTTACGGTTATTATCCCGAGTGGCCATGTTAATATGGCTGTGTGCGCATGCAATATGTATCAAAGCTACTTTGCTGTAGTTGAAAAAACTTGCTTATGGTTATGTATGTCACCTATCAGATAATGATCAAATATTTGTATTTTCTATAACAGCTGCCATCATAATGTGCCCGTATACTTAACCAGTGTGTTAAAATTAACATTTCTTCCATAAAAAAATGTTAAAAAACTAAACATATATTCAATTCAGCCTTTGTGACCATTACGTAAGTGGCAAGGAACCATTTAGTCATTAAAGGCCTGGCCTTGGAAAAGGTAAAAAATTCAAACCCACTGTCTTATTTTTCAGGAAATCATAAATTCCAGTCTTAAGCTGTGGTACAGTGTTGACTCCCACTACTACTGACAACAACTCATTCTATAAGTCAATTACCCTATTAGGAAAATAAAACTGTCTTAACTGGAGTGTTGCCTTTTCTTTCTAAGTCTTATATGTGTGTTTTCTCATCCTGTTATCTTCAGAATATGTAACAAGGAAATCAAAGGTGCTTATCCTATCAGTCCTATAGATATTTTTGTAACCTTGAATAATATCATTTCTCACCTGTTTTTTTTGAGATAAAATAATTTGAGATATTAACTTACATTTGTAAGATAACCCTTTTGTTACTGGAATCATCTTAGTAGCCCTTCTTCGAATCCTTACCAATAAGTCAGTATACTTTCTTTATCCAGGAGACCAAAACTCTACACAGTATTTTAAGTGAGGCCTAAGTTGTGATTTGTATAATGAGATAATTACCTCTTTTAATTTGTAATCAGTATGTCTATCAATACAACTAAAATTCTATTAGTGTTACTATTAACAAAAGAGCATTATTTCAATGATTTAAATTTCATTTTAGTAATAAGGTTTTTTTTAACAGCAGGCTCAGTGTCAGATGGGAGGAATGGGATTGATATACATATTATGTGACTTCTTATCCTTTTCAAAGCAAGTTACAAATATTCAAGTTATTAGAGCTCAGAATAATTTTTAATGTGTTTTACTTACTGAATTACAAGAACTTCTAAGTGAAGTTAATGAAGAATGTATAGTAATATATCAACCATACCATATCTGCTGTATAGGAAATCAAACCAATATATAGAGAGAAATTTAAGGAAGGATAATGCTAATAATGTAAAGTAAGGTTAATCATGAAGTTAGTGTAGAAAATCTTTTCAGAGACTTGCAAAGGTTAACAACCCTGGGATCGAGATTGATACCATTTGGCATTACAGTATTTAACAGTGCTATCCAATAAGCTTCTTTAATTTCCCTGTTTCTGTTAGATGTAAAATTTGTTTCTATACCCATAAGTTTAATGTTTTCAAGAGAGTGTCCAGGCATGTTAAAGTGTTTTGCAACCAGAAGTTCTTTATTTGTTTTTATTGTTGATTTGTGGTTATTAAAATCTTCCTGTATAGTTGTTTTGGTTTTACCTACATATCGAAAGTTGCATTTTCAGTATTGGATTAAGTAAATAAAATGTTTTGTGGAGCAGGTTGTGGAATTAGTGATTTTGAACTGCTTTTGGTTGCCTTTATTGGAAAATTTGTCAGTTTCCTGCATGAACTTACAGGTTTGACATCGCTTGCTGTTGCAAGATTGAGTTATTAAACTTATTTTTCTTAAAACATAGAACAGTAAATAAAGAAGTAAAGCAAACAATTATCTCTGCTAATTAACCTTTGTACTCAGTTGCTGCTTTTCATAGGTTGTTAAGCCTTATGAAATTTCCCACGTGGAGGATGTAAAAAAAAGTTTTTAAAAGTTTTATATATATATATGTATATATATATATTTTAAATAACCAAATAATCTTAAATTATTATATTGATACCATAGAATTTCACTGTAATTTATCCAGCATGGTAACTAAGCTGTATTTGGGTCTAAAAAAATATTAAATTTCAAGCTCATTAAAAACTTACCTCATCGATTGAAATGTTGTGTGAAAAGAATGAAATTAGCACAATAACATGTCAAAATGGCTGAAAAAATCACTAGGGGGACAATCTCCACTTTTGATTGGTTATTCATGTCATATATAGAAGTAAGTGTGTGTAAGGGACCACTTCCAAAAATGGAAAGAGGTGGTGGGCACTGTGTTTGATTCAGTACATGAGCAATATATTAGCAAGTGGAAAATATACGAGGTTCTTATTTTATATTCTGGCTTGTCAGTATCAGTAGTTTAAGTTCCTAATTCATACAAACATGTAGATTTTGTATTTTGACATCACAAACATATAATTTTAACCATTCAACATACCACGTGACACGCAAAAATTGATGTTTAGCTGTGTTCTTATGATATTTACCTTTAAATTAAGAAATTAACTAATGTATTATACTAAAAGTTGAATTATGTTGTACAATATGATACTAAAAAACTTATTGATGTAGCTTCATAAAATAGTTGTTCAATAAAATTTTCGATGCAAGTCAACAAACGCGATGACGCAGCCTTTGACACATGACCCATTGAGATAGGGTTAATATTTACGTGATTCAGGTCAATTTCAATATTTCCTTTACAATGCTTAGGGTGAGAAACATTGTTAACATCTTTTAAGAAGAGAAGAGAACATTTAAGGGCTCAGCCATCTCATGGTCTTCAACAAACAACCTTGCCATCAGCATCATTAAAGGCAGGGGTTCTGAAATTTCCCCAAACCATAACTTATCTAAGCAGCTAACCAATTTTCTGGGGCTCTTGCTTAATGTTTTTCTTTTTTTGGGGGGAGGGGTTGTATTATATTTTTCTAGAATTATTTTTAGGATCATTATTTTATAAATAATTTTAAAATCAAAATATATTTATATTTTACTGTGTCTTGTTCTGTGACCCACAATTTGAGAACCATTATATTAAAGGCCTAATTCCCATTGTAATATTTTGCCCAAATTTAACAGACTTAAAAAAATTCTTGCCGTTAATTTTAACATTATGAGCCAGCTATTCTCATAAACCTTTTGTATTTCCTAATTTCTTTTTTAACGAAATACCTAGCTTTTTTATAATTCCTTAAGTCTTCCAATCTGTATGTCACTTTAAACTTGTTAAACTTATGGCCTTTATCCCTGATTTTCTTTTATGTCTTTCGTAAGCCAGTTAGGTTTGATCTTCTTTGTTATCCTAAAGTTTCCTCATCTTAGGAATATGCCAATTTTGAAATAAAAGCAATCTATTTGAAAAAAAAAACTTTCCCTAATAATAATTTTCCCAATTCATTAATGATAAATCTTATCTCATGGCCTCAAAAATCTAAAGATTAGGAACTAAAATTTCTTCGAATCTAATAATGCAGTAAACACACTTTCCTAAATATTCACCTGCTTTGAATCTTGCAGCCATGTCATCATTAGTGGTTAACAATAAGGTTTTCCAATAACTGTATATGGCTGGAAACTATGCAGGATGAGTGCAACTTGTGAAAGTAGACTTGTATGTAGGGCTTTTAGAGTTTTTTCGTAAATGTTATATCATATGCTCAACATGTTCCACATACTCACCTAAGCAATACTTTTTGAAACTATCCAAATCAATAGCAGAGTAAACAATGAATACATATTCACAGAAGTTAGATATACAGCTTATCTTTCAGTCTTTGAAGGTATTATAGTAAAATAATAGCTTTCACAAAAATATACTAATATCAAGTAACTTTAGTACTCTATCAAAATATTGCATTATTTCATAGTAAATAAAAATTAGATCTTAAGGCCGTTTCCCAAAATGACAGGCTAGAGCTGAGACATTACATGTTCAGAAACTCTAAAATCTGTTGAACAGATAATACCTCTTTCTGTATTTTTCTTACATTTCAATTTATCAGTTTGACTGAAAATTAGCATATAATAAACCAGATACATTTTTAAGTATCGTCTTAATACAAAAAGTACATGTAAAACAGCTTTTTTGTATTAAATCTTGAATGTAATGTTACAAACCAAACTGGGTAAATTCTTTATAATTCTAAACCAACCAAATCTGTTAAAAACTGTTTTCTTAACATTCTAAAGCATCAGATGGTCTTCAAAAACACTAAAGATATGAAGGTCTTGTGTATAATTGTTTTAATATTGTCTCCCATGTAAACTAACTATTTGTCAAAGTTATTAAATAGAACTTAATACGTTTACAAGTGAGACAGTCAGGATCAGACTTGTATTTATGTTATTTGAACTAACTTGCTTGTTTTTTGTTGTTGTTTTGTTTCATGTACTTGTACACTTTGACACTTTAAGTGCCCCTCTTTTTTTTCAGAAATTATAAATTCTTAGTGAGTGTGAGATACATATACAACAAGATCTTGAGCATTATGTTTATATATGTAGTTTTACTCATGATATGGTTAACTGTTGAAATTTTTATAGTTTTTTAATATAAAACCAAGTGTGTATAGTATTCACTGGGACATATTCATGTATAGTGTATTTGCTAGTTCAAATGAAAAAAAAAAATATCTAATAGCATAAAAGAAGACATTATAATATTTATCACGTTTATCAAATATAGTTTATGAAACACATCTGCAAAATGCTTGGCTGTTTACATAAACAACACATCAATTAGGTTTAACTTCTTTTCTAATATTATGGAGTCATTGGACCATATGAGATTTAAAAAAATTATATCTGGAACATTGTAAATCATTTATTTTATTATTCCAAATATTTAGCATAATCAAACTATATAATAAGTTAAGAATCTTGAAATACCGTGAGAAAAAAGTTACAGTAAATAGGGATAATATATTTTGCCAAATTTGATAAACTTAATTTTAAAAAAAGACGATATATATGGTTTGTGTGTATTAAGTTATTCATTTTATTTTAAAGTACCAAATGGACCAAAGGATGAAGAATTTGATACCTGGAGAAATCAACCTCAACAGGTAAGATCTTTTCATTATTTTGTGTACGTTTGTGGACTAAGTATTTTGGAATTAGAAAATTATACCATGGAGAAATTGTGGTGCATCAGTTGAAATATATATGCAATGCATTGCATTATGGGGACTATGATATTTACTGCTTTTGAATGTTGACTAAAATTTCTCTGATGTATATTTTAATCTATTTTTGTTTAATCCTAAAAGACTGGTTGTTAGCCCATTTATAAGTCTTCTAAACTACAATATACAATCAGGACATCTCTTGAGGGTGTGATGCTGTCCATTTTGTAGCTTGCAAGGGAACTGAGTAAATACAAGTACAGATGCACCAGTTAGGTAGATCAGTAGTGTTGAAGTTTATGTAAGATGCCAATTGTCAAGAATTAAAATATTTGAAAGAATAGATCTTCTAGACTGCTTTAAATATTGAAAATTTTTTACCTGAAATAGCTACAGTTCTTTCTCGTGCCTAGTCCATTTAACAGTATCAAGAACTTGAAAGTACAGTGTGTTTGAAATGTTCAGGTCAACAGAGTACCAGCAATTACCTTTGTAATAAATTTTCAGTAACCGTACACCATCCTGTTTGGCCACAAGTGAAAAGGCACTAAATATGAGGCCTGTGAAACATACTCTCTATGAGTACATATGATTTTACAAAAGCAGCAATAAGCAAATATTACAACACCCAAAGTATGCTGGACAGCATTTTATCAGTTTCTAAGAGATGACAGGGTCTAGAGGCAGGAATGTGAATAATTTAATTGTGATTGTGTTTTTCCAATTGTGAAGGATGTTGTTACAATTAGCTGAATTTTGAAGGTGGGGCATGAGGTTTTTTCTATGAAGTGTTTACATATCTAAATGCCTAAAAGAACTGAAAACACACTCAAGGGGACATATCACAGGTTTTTTTTTTGTCAGCAGGCTCATGTGTTGCTGGCTGCTACAAAGCATATTTGACCTTTTTATAGTAATTAAGGCAACTTTTTGAATGACTCCCCAGAACATAGACTTTAACCTTATAGAAAATAGTTAGGAGTGTTTGCAGGAATTAATTCTTCAGATTTATTCATAACTTTCATATGTCTTTAAACTGAATTTTTCAAACAAACATTAAGACAAATTGCACCAGACTAATGTCATAATCTAGCTGAGAGCATAGTTTACAAAATAATTGTGAACATTAACCCATTCACTTCAGCTGGGACGTATATTTCCCAGTGCACTGGAAAATATACATCCCAGCTGCAGTGAATGGGTTAAGGCCCTGAGTGGTGCTGCATGACATTAGGACCCCTATATATATAACTTTGACCAGACAGTGCAGTATTTTATAGTTCTTGGTAGTTATCTTATTCTTACAGTTTTAATTATAAAGTATAAATAAGCTTTTAAGACATTCCATAAGCTTTAGCTTAATCATTTTCTTACTTAACTAAATGTTGTTTATTTAGGCATGTTTGTAGAGAAAAAGTTTAAAAATTGGTAATATAAGTTGAACCATGTTAACTATTGAAGTTTAGAAAGGATTTCTTGTTTAAGCAGATCATTGTTTTTGTTGTAGTGAAAAAGAAGGTTTGTGTAATCCATATGAATGAAGAAAATATTTTTCTGGGGCCTATTTAATGAAAATTTAAAAAAAATTACCCGTAGATGTGTGTGTACCTCGAGGGCAAAATTGCATCATTTATAATATATAAGAACATTATAGAAAATAATCTTGTAGTCACTTTTCCACACAGTAAAAAAATAAATTTCAAGAGCTGAAATCTAAACAGTAGAGAAAAGGGGTATTTATTTAATTTTATACATAAAAATAAATAGCATATTTTGAGATTGGGTTGATTTCAGCATGATATGGTACTCATAGTCCCCCTAAAAGGAATTTCATAATAATTTTGAATAAAATTGCTCTAATTTGTCCTTCTAACTTGAATATTAGTGTAGTTTCATTGATTTTTAGCCAATCATTGTTTCTCAGGCTGAGCCTCGAGAAATCTTAAGCTACTGATTTAAAAGCTTCATGAAATGTCTTTTTTTCTGTTATTTTCAAGTGTAAAAGTTAGTAAGGCTTCTATTTTAGCAAAGATTCATGTTGCTAGAAGAAAAGGTATTTGTGAACAACCACCATTACAATTATAGCCCTAAATTTTTTTAAAGCTTGCTTGATTGTTTTATATTTCATATGAATTATAATGTTGAAGTGTGATAAAAATAAAATGCCTTTGTTGAAAAGATTGGATAAGCTTTGTTAATGCATTTAACACTCAACCATATCAAGTTCATTTTGCTGACAAGATCACTGTTAGGCCTTATCTGCCTAAGTAACTGTTTAAATGAACAAAGAAATCACTCAAAAAAAAAAAAGAGAGAGACAGAGAGAGAAATATATACATATATAAATTAATACAAAGTGCATTTGAAACATTTATTAAATAAAACCTTTTGATTAACAATTTGAAAAAGGGTCTACTTGCTTATAATTTTGGTAGGTTAAAAAATTTTTTTTGTACATCAGTGATTGTAAACAAGTGAAATTGCATGTGTTGTTTTTTAAACCAAACCAAGGATAAAAAAAATTATAATTTTATACAATATAAACTCTAGGAAAGTATTAAAAGAATGTGGGAAGGCATAAAAGTCAGTAATTAAAATCTACAATAAGGGTAAGCATTTTGAATTGTTTCGTAAAAAACATATCACGATGAAATAGTTTCGAAAATGTCAAGGCTGCAGATTCGTACGTACATCACATATACCAGTAAGATACTTTATTTGTAGAAGCTTTATAATCTCTAAAAAAACAATTCTGAAGTTTCAAACTATATAGCTAGTAGTTTGTTTTTGCTTGTTTTTTTTGCAATAAAACAAACTATCTAACACCTGTGTCAAATTGACACACCAGTGTCTTATAAAGTAGCATAGTGGTGTAGTATAATTTGGAATACTGTGTTCAGATTTAGTCCCTCTACTCTAGGAAGAATATGAAAACTTGAATAAAGTAAAGTGCAGAGTTATAGCACTGAAATATTATCTGGTTTAAGAAATCTAGATTGCATAGAAATGATTAATGTTTTAGATTTTTTTTTTATGGAAGTTAGAGTAATATAAGATGACCTGATTCAAGTGTTCAAATCTGTTAAAGGTTTGAGCAGTCTTCTTACATGGAATAAATAGAATGGAAAGTGAAATGAACTACTGTGAAACATGCTAGACCCAATTTGACACCAAAACCCATATCATGATCAACTGAGAACAGCAGTTTTGAATAACAGCAGCAATTAGTAGCCTATCCAGATCAAGGACAAAAATGGTTTGGTGTAGTTTTTATATGTAAACTCACCAGTAGACTTTGTTTTTACACTGTTAGAAACCTTGAGCTTATTCATTATTCCAAACAAATTTTATACTCCTGTTTTCTTCACAACTTGTTAGAGGTTACAAGCTAAAATCTTGGAAACTCAGATCCAGATTTTTTGTTGACATAAGTTCATCTTTTAAAGTTATTCATGGGTTCTTTGATGTTAAGTTCAATATATTTGTGCAGTCCATGCTAATATTATAAAAACACTTAATAAAACATGAAAAGGGGGAATTCTGAGGTGTAAATATTATAAAGATTTATTTTATTGAACTGAATAGCTGTAATACTATGTATATTTCATGAATTTTTTTAAAACCCAGAGTAGCCCCAATGAAACAAATTTATTAACTTGTTTAATTGTTTGCCAAATTATATTTATAGTTTAAGCTTATTTAGACTTTTATTCAAGAGGTAGACATACAAGTAGAAAGAGTTGCGTTTATTTTTTATGCTGTGGTTGGTGGTCAACTGTAGAACAGATTCACATGGATATAATCTTCACTTTTAGTAACAAAAAACATAATCACCAGCATTATCAGCTCTGGGTGTCCTTGCTTATACTGTGTAGAAGCTGTTATTCTCCTTTTGGTGTCCATGGCCAGGTGGTTAGGGTGCTTGATTCGCACTCTGAGGATCGCGAGTTCGAATCCCCGTCACGCCAAACATGCCATGGGGTGTTATAATGTGACGGTCAATCCCAATATTCCAAAGAGTTGACAATAGGTGATGTTGACTAGCTGCCTTTCCTCAAGTCTGTTATTGCTAAATTAGGGACATGTTGAGTGGTCCATTGTATCTGTTTATACACACAGATCTGTTTTTAATTATACAAATACTCTCTTATGTTCCTTTCTATGTTTGTTTGTGTATTTCTTATGATCTTTATATTTTTCCAGTCACAATTACCATCTCAATTCCGAAAATGTTGCCATGTTTTATGTCATACTGGTGTTCTTTCAGTCTAGTTTTTAATTTCCATCTTGTTTGTCCTATGTACATTTTACTGTAACTATCATCAGTCTTTTTAGGATGTTTGAGTGTTTGTAAATGGTTAGTTTTTTCGTTGGAATGAATGCTACTTTGTAACATTTCAATCAGAATGCTTTAGTAATTTTTTTCCGAAATCTCAGGAAAAAATGGTATACTAAAGAACTTGTTTTGAGATGTTTTTAATGCAGTTAATTCAGAGTATTTCATTTACAGATGTTTGTCATTCATTTTTTTTAGAAAGCTCTGTCAATAATTATTGTGTCATAACCTCTATCTACAGCTTCTGCTTTTAAATATGTTTTATATCTGTAATATATGTTCTGATATTATAGTCTACATCTGTTTTACTTAATATTATTGTTTTATTATCCTTTGAACTGTGTCTAACTAAGAATCCCACCATACAATCCATGTGGTTTTATATGCTGAATATATTTAGACTGTGCATTATCAATGCTTGCCTGTTTCTTTACACATTTATTTACTGTATAAATAGTACATGTAACTTATGTTACCTGTTAAGTTAATTAAGTAGAGGATTTACTTCAAAAAGTGATATGATGAAGTTTTTATGGTTTATATTTACAGTATGTGCAGAGATCATGTTAATGCAAAATTCTGTTATATAAGCAGGAAACTATAATAACGGGTAGAAAAAAAAACACCGATGTGTTCCTAAAATCCAGATATAACAAGACCTACTGTTCAAATTAAATTTTTTTTTATAAAACAACATGAAAAATGTTCCACTGGTCCAAGCATTCTTTAAAAAAAAACCCTGATCATATATCAAAAGTCATAGAAATTTGGTAACAAGAAGGAAAATAACCTTTTATTAGGCCATCTACCCACCAGTTGAGAATTTAAACATTGTTGTCATCACAGTAAAATTAATGTTATTTGGTTAGACTCTGGGTTTTCTTGTTGTTTATATTCTCTGGTTTTAACCTTTCATAAAAGAAAGTTATAGTAATTAAACCTTTTATGCTACAGAATATATTAGTTATTTTAATATTTGATGTTATTTAGGTTAGTGTAGTAATATTTGGTCAACATTGATCAGTTCACAACTGTATTATTGTAGTAGATGTTACTCTTCTTTCATGTAAAAAATACTAAAAATTCCGTTACTTTGTTACACGGCTAACTTTAAAAAAGTTGACAAGTATCATAAAATAAAACATCACTGTAGTTAGAATGGAGACGTTAAACAGTGTTGTTAACACAATAATTCTATATTATATGAATAGACCATGGGCACCCACAAGAAGGGGCAAGGGGGACATTTGCCCCCCCCCCCACCGGATTTTAAAAAGTAAAAAAAATTACTAGATATGTAAAATTATTCTTCTGTGTTATTGGAAAATCATAAGATATTTGTATTTCTATTTAATAATTTTTTCAAACTTTGAAACTTGACCCCCCTAATTTTTTCCTGTGGCCACCCTTGGAATAGACTGTCTAGTTTTATTCTGATTCATTACATGTAAGATGAAGTTCTAGTTATCTAAACTTTTATTTTACAAGATTAATGGATGCTATTCTAATTTTTTGTCTTTAAGTTTAGGTTATTGAAGAATATCCAAAATACTATATTTTTATTTTTGTTAAATACACTTTTGCTTGTTAAGCGAATTATTCATTTTTATAGTTCATTCATTTGAGTAACTGCGTAGTTATAGATAAAATGCTTAAGCCTTCAGTAATGTGGTAAACAAGCTTTGAACATGTAAAAACAATACAGAGATGTCTGGAATGAAACATCTGGAAAAATGTACACAGTATTGTTGCAACAGGTGACTGATAAGTGAATATATCTTTCGTCGTTCTAAACGTTCTGCAATACGTATAGCTTTCAGATATCCAATATTTCATATACTATTGTGTATTTGTGTGGTGTTAGGCCTTATGCACTGTAGGTAATGTTTTACTGTTTGCATGTTGACCTAGTTTACCTGAAATAATGTTGCATCAGAAATTACTATTTTGATACCACATATATAAAAAAAGTAGTCATTATGGCCGAAAATGCATATTTTTTAGAAACAATATGTCTAAAAAATTCAATTTCTGAAAGGCTATGTGATATGTGATATTATACTTACATTTGTGATTTACCAGGTAGAAGGTATATTTTCTATTGGTTTTACATATATATATATATATCCTTGCACAGTATATATTTCAAGTGCAATACTGTTGATCTTATAATAGCGATGACATGGTAATTTCAAAGTTGTATTAAAAAATAATTAAGTAAAAAGAAAGTACTTGTCTGATGGGTAAAATATAATGTTAAACTTTATTATACCGGATGTTGGGTGACATGAATTGGCCACCCCTGATTAATCCTAAACCACTGTGATCAATTTCACTATCTTCATAATAGTATTATATTGTTTTTTGACGTTTAATTATAAGTAGTCTAAGTCAGTTAACTAGCTTTCAAAACAGTCTCTGACCAGTATTTATTAGTTAACAGAAATGCTGCAATGAGGGAGTGTCATAACAAGTAGTTGTTCAGCATTAGATAAATCACCCTATTTAATAATAATATACCCCTAGTTAAAGTTTATTAATAGAAGAAAATCTCTACATTTTGTATGTGTAGGTCAGTAATACTGGGCAGGATTTGGAAAATTTGTGTATTACTAAAACAGTTGCTGATATTGTCAACAGCAGTGGATTTTAAGAATATAATACTAATAATACTATAATTTTTCCTTTATCACATTCTTTTTGATTGCCAATTTTACTATCTGTTATTAGTGTTTTTTCATTTTCAGGTTATTAATCCCATAGTTCAGTAGTTACATAGTTTGATGTTTCTTGTTTTTTTGTTATTTTTTATTTCTATAGGCATATAATGCAGCTATGTCATCATCTAGCATGGGAGATCCCTACATGCCTGGTTACTACCCTTCTATGTCTTTTCCCTATTTGAATCAAGGACTTGGTGATGGTGCATGGAGCAATGGTGGTGATCCTATGACTTTCCTTGGTGGATATGGTGGACAGATGGGAGGTACTGACCAACATTCCCACTATATGGATGGTATGTTTGGTCAGAATAGCTTTACTGGTTACAGTCAGGGTTTTAACTTCTTTCATGGAGGGAGTGGTGACTACTCAGCTTGGGGCAACTCAGGCATGGGAGGATGTAAACCAGGGCCAGCTGGACATGGCTATCATGAAGACTACTATAGAGATGCATATGAACAGGTTGTTGAACGTGGGGCCTTAAAACATGTGGAACAGGGGATGGGGGGATTGTCTCTTAGTGAACACAAAAATGAAATACAGTTTTCAAAAGATGGTTATCTTAAACCAGGAATTGCCTCTGGACAAGGGCATTTGATGACTGACCATCAACTGGCAAAGAAATTTATAGCATCCTCAGTAGACCCTCTCTCAATGGGTAGACCTATCCCCGGTGTTCTAGGGCAACCAGTGGGCTCCAAAAAGATGTCCTGGGCATCAGTTGCCAGTCAGCCTGCTAAGCCACAACTAAAGAGTAAACCCAAATCCATTCCTCCACCAACCATGTTGCATGGAAAACACAATACTACTAGCATGGACATTGGAACATGGGAAAGTAAAAATGGAAATGGACCTGTCAATGGGGGGAAAACAATGCCCCCATCTTCACAGACAAGCTCAGCTACATGGGGTTCTTCCCGTGGGAGTCGGAATAATGGCACTTCAGGACATGGATATGTGCCACCTCAACCACCACAGTTCCAGCACATTGCATTAGCTCAGAATCAACCTTCAGTGGGTAGTGATGAGTTTCCTTCTCATCCTGTATTGGATAAACTTCGTATGGAAAACAATTATAATCCTAAAGAGTTTGATATGAACCCTAAAAATGTGAGATTTTTTATCATCAAGTCATACTCTGAAGATGACATACATCGATCTATCAAGTACTCAATTTGGTGCTCTACGGAACATGGTAACAAACGACTGGATGCAGCATTTCATGAGCGTGAAGGAAAGGGCCCAATCTTTTTATTCTTCAGCGTAAATGGTTCAGGACACTTCTGTGGAATGGCACAGATGGTCTCAAAAGTAGACTATGGTGCCTCTTCAAGTGTCTGGGCTCAAGACAAGTGGAAGGGACAGTTTAGAGTCAAATGGATCTATGTGAAGGATGTGCCTAATTCACAGCTCCGTCACATCAGACTGGAGAACAATGAAAATAAGCCCGTAACAAACTCTCGTGACACTCAAGAGGTTCCAGTTGAGAAAGGTAAACAGGTACTGAAGATCATTCACAGTTTCAAACACTCTACCTCTATCTTTGATGACTTTCTTCATTACGAAAAACGCCAAGAAGAAGATGAACAGCGAAGAACTCAGGTATGTTAGTGATCTTCATAAATTTTAGTTTATTTATTTTCAGTAGGTGTGGTAATCCTGATTTGATTTAGAAATAAGCTAAGTTCAGCTTTCCTGGACATAATTTTTCTACATATATATGGATTAACTTGAGTACAAAAAAAGGTTAATTTCTGAAGGAAATGTTACTATATAAGCTTGTAAACTAAGTGAAGATAATTTAAAAAAACAACAACATTCATATGTTAATTTTAAATGAAAGACAACTTTGCACTGTTGAGAGAGTGCTGGTTATACGTACAGTTTGTGAGATATGAGTGTGTAGGTAAGTAAATATATGCATGCTTATTATGTTTAGAAGGCATGATTTTTAATTTTTTGATTTTTATTTTTGTGTAGGTTTTATTATTTAACATTTATTTCAAATATAAAGAAAAAGTACATAGTACTTTTAAATTTTTCAGTGTAAAAATGTTGGATTTTGTCAAATGTTTTTTATTTTGTATTTAAGTATCGGATATTATATCTTAATGTAGATTTTCTTTCATAAGAAATAGGTTTGTGTGTTCTGAGCAAGTTAAACATTCTAAACCATTACATTTCATTGTGTTGATTCTCTGTGTGACACTTTGATGATACTCAAATTTGATGTGAATTTTTTTACTTTTATATCTGTATTAAATAGCTTTCTGAAAGCGAGTAAATATAATACTTTATATGATCTTAATATCAAAAAATTAATAATTTATAAAACATATTTTAATAATTTTACCATAGAACACTGAAGAGCCAATGTAATCCATTATGTTATCCTGTTGTGATTGAGAGTTATTTAATTGTGAAGCTTATTAAAACTAGCCATTTCTATCTTTACAACTCTTGATTTGGTGTATGCAAGAGGTGTAGCTGTTCATGGTTTTATTTATTTATTTTATTTTTTAACCACTGAGTACTTATTTTGGGCCTAGCTGTATTTTTCATCCAGGAGTGCATTAGAATATTTCATTTTTGACCTTTGTAGTTTAGTACATGTTTTTGCTTTTTAAAGAGGAATTAAAAATACCCATGTTTTGATATTGCTGCATGTTGTAATAAATTCTAACTCCTTGAACAATTCATACAACTATTTTGAATATATTTTTACATTATATTTTCCTTCTTTTTTTTTTTTTAACTTCGAGCTCATTTTGTCCTAATGATAGAACATCCACCAAATAGTAGACGAAGCTGTTATCATTACATAGCTTTTGAAAATATAAATAGTCAATATTTAATGTGAGACTTGCTTTTGATCCGTGGCATTGAATACACAGGTAATATTAACAAATTATAATTTTGCAAAAACCAAACATATCAGTTCTTCATATTTAGATGAAAATTTATATCATGTTTTAATGAAACCAATTGCTTTTTTTTTAGTTTGAAAATTACTGTTAAACTTTACCAAATTACTGTTTTGTTGGCAATATCTGTATATTTAAAGTATTAGTTTTATTTATTTTTGGGAGGGGGGATTTTAAACTGAAACTAATGTTTCAGTAGCTGTCTTAAATCAAAAGTTAACTGTACGTACAGATAAAGCAGAAACATTATAAATAGACCTTTGTCACCTTACCTGAAGATCATGATTACCATTAGTTTGATACCCCCTTTGAAGATTCGAGAAAAAAAGAAGCAAAAGATAGGTGTTATCAACATTTAACACATGATTCATCATAACAAAACGAAAATCTCCTTCATCACTTATTCAATATTTTATGGTTACACTATTTTGAAATAACTTAGATTAATCATTACAAGAATTTATATTGTAGTTTAAGATAAATACATTTACATACTTAAAGATTGGTAAACTGAAAACTTTTTTATTAAATTCCTAGTTGCCATTTTCTTTCCTCGCAGTGATTTTCCATGTCATTTTGTATTTGTCATGGTAGACAAAAAACAGTAAAATATCAGAAAATAACCATATAAAACCATCATGTGTTTTTTTAGATGCAACATAGCAACTCATAGAATGGCTCTGAATTTGTTTATTTTTTATAAAGTACAAAGTTTTAGCTCATAGCTCTGGCATCTCTTGACCGATTTTACTTCTAATTACAGTTTTGGACTCGGGTGGTCAAACCCTTTAAATTGATATATTTCACCATGCCCAAGGTCTTGCAGATTAATTTTCTCTAATCATGCATAAAAGAATTTCAAGTGCTGCAGATATTGAGGATTCCCTCCTTTTTTTTCTTGCAGTTATTATATAATTGCCCAACTCTGTGAACCTCTTGCAACATTGCTGTACATCATATTATGATTGTCACCATTGGAGGGGTTCACATGTGCTCTGAGACTACTAACTTTGATCTGTTTCCCAAGTGATTTAAAATAATTTAAGATTCAAGTTGATCAATCATTCATGCTTAATAGTTAATAGAAAAAACTGAATCTAAACTGTGTAAAATGTAATTGATATAAGCATTTGTATATTTGGTACTACTGTACAACTAGAAATAATTTTGTAATTTAAGAACTCTTATCTCTCAACTTAAATTGCTCTTCAAATAGGAAATGTTTAAATACTTGAAAGGAATGACTACAATTTTATAGTAAAAAATAAGTTTTATAAACAGTGTCAGTTTAGTTTTCTTTCATAGAATGACACATATCAAAATTTAATGCTTATTTATATGCACACACTACTTTTCAATGAGACTGTTTAGGGTTATGTTGTTGTTGTTGTATATTAAATGTCCTGTTACCACCTGTAATGCTAGAGGATATTTTGATGTTTGCCTAATGAGTTACGGTGAAAGCTGCTTCACATTTGTGTAAATTGTTATACATGAAAGCCTGGTTGTGAAACATGAATGATGGAAATGTTTTTAGAAACGAAATACTTATCCAAATTGTGAGATCATTTATGGCCAGTTTATCAGCTGTTTATTATGATATGTAATACATTTGCATATTCTATCATTCACCCTAATGAACCTCAAATACTATCAGTAGTTTCTATGTTTTATGACAGGGGTCTCCAAACCTTTTTGGACAAGGGCCGGGAGGTAGATCTTTTTAGGCTTCGTGGGCCGGAGGGGTTGTGGTAAAATTAAGTAGGGATGCATGCATGATCAGATTGGCTTTTACTCAATTATGTTATATTTTTTGTTTTCATAATATTAAAAAATGCTATCATTACTTTAATAAACTGTTGGCGGGTTGGATGCGATCTGCGGGCCGTAGTTTGGAGACCCCTGTTTTATGATGTAATTACAAGGTGATATCTTCAAGTGTTCATTCCAGTATCAATTCATAGATAAAAAATTTTTGTTTACTTTAGATTAAAATGAAAGTATGTATATCATCATAATTGATTAAGATGAAAGTTTTGAGCCTCACTTCAAGTAAGGCATGCTTATGTGTTTAACATCAATTTCAATATATTATTTGCACAACCTTTTATATTGTTTAGAAACCTGGATTTATTTGTTGCAATTTTGCTGATCCAATATCATAATTTTAATGTAAATATTGCATTTGAATTTGAGAGCTGTAACAATATATCCAGATTTTTTATTCACAACTGTTTATATCAGTTCACAAATAATTAGTACCTACATTTTAAATTATTTCACATAACTAGTAGTGTAAACATTTGTTTAAAAACCACCACATTCTAAGAATAAAGCAAAATTATTTTTTGGAGCCTGTCTGATGGACCTTCCATAGTTCTGGGAAAATGAGAGTTTACACACTAAAGAAGTGTTTTACCAAAGAACCAAGTACATGAATGATGTAATATTTCTTACCAGTTATTAAGTAGGTATTTCAGTAAATGTATATTGCATTAATTTCCTGACTTATGTTGCTGTTGGCACTGAATACAAACAAAAAGATTATTAAATCCCCTCTTTTTGTTTTTAATTTGAAATTATTTAGAGGTGGTTCCCAACATCTTTTTTTTTTAGCTGAGGACTAGCTTATTCCGATCTCAAAATTTTTTTAACCACTTTTTTACAATATTGACTTTTATATTATATCATAAAACAGCGTAGTTGACATTGTGTAGAATTGATTCCCAACATTTGTTTCAGCTGAGGACCAGCTAGTTCAATTCCCAAACTTTTGTGGACTGGTTTGTACAATATCAACTTTTTGAAGTACTTTTATATTCCACTGTAAAGTAGTATTCTTCAGAAACTATATTTTAAAATGAATGTTTTTTTGTTTTTGTTTTCAACTGTCTTGTGGACTGACTAAAATCACTGGTACGTGGACTGACAGTTGGGAACCATTGATCTATAACGTGTATAATTTAATTGCAGATGTAAAGTAATTAAAGTTAGGGACAGCACATAAGCAGATAATTGTTGACTGAACTTGCCCTGTTAAGTTTAAACATAAGTCCAAGATAATTTTGTCCTTTGGTTTCATTAAAAAATGGCAAAAAATTAAGTATTAAGTAAATCTGTTTATATGTTTGTTTGTAAATATATTTATATGTAAAACAGTAAATGTGTTGCTTAATGAAAAGTGTGAATGGTGAAATAATCATGCTAATTTTAAAAACAACAAAATAATACAAAATTCTTATTTTCATTGTCTTTATGTCTACAAACATGAAACAACATTTCAGTCAGTTAACATTTTGTGCTAAGTGGTGAGGGCTTTCATAAAGACATTGGAGCACTAGGAAATTGGGGAGGGGGAATGGCAAACCAGCTTTTGTCAAACAAAATTTTGTGATTTTGATATACATCAAATTTAGTTTCTGTAATTATAATAATTAATTTAGTAATATGTTTTATTGTCATTATTATAATATTTGTAAATATGGTTATCGAGTAAAGAATTTAGTTTAATGAGACTTCTTATGGAAAAATTGAGGTTTCCATCATCACTTTGAAATGTGATAACACATCTTGAACAAACATCTATTCAAAGTCTTCTTTTATGACAAAATGAGCAGTGTCTGCAATAACACCACTGTTAGACTAGAATATACTTTAGACGTACAACTAAATTAAGCCTTTGTTTAATGATATTTCAGGCAGACATCTTTTATTAAGCCAGTGTAATAAAGAGTATCTACCTGAAACATCACTAAGTACCCCCCTCCCCCAACAGTAAACCTGAAGTCTTATATTGCTAAAAATAGGATTTTGGTACATGTGATGGGCATAGCACAGATAGCCCATTGTGGAGCTTTATGTTTAACAGCAACAAACAATTAAACATTTCATAACCTTTTTTTATTCCCATGAATTTCCTTTTTTTCCACATTTTCTTAGAATGTTATTAATGCAAAACATCCTCTGTGTTCCCATAAAGTTTTACCGAAGTTGAATTTTTGGGTATATTTCCATTTTGCATGTTAGTTTCTTCTTTTTTTTTTAGAACTTCCTGTATTTTTCTTTTTCTAGAGACTGGCTGCTTTTCAGGTTGTAGGGCTATAAATGCTCCAGCTAAAGTAACTTAAATGGCACAGAGCATCTGTTAACTACTGTCATTCTAATTTAGCATGCTACTCGATCAGATTGCATTTCACGATATTCACAGTTTTTCTCCATCTTTCACTGAAGTCAAATTTTTTATGTAGGACAAATGGAAGGTTGATTATTCAGTTTTTCTTTGGGGGGGGGTCTTTAAATTTTCGTATTTGATTTTGTATGTGTTTACTGAAGAGATTGATTTGTTGCTGGCTTTTCTTTGTTATTTGTAATAGAATCATTTATTCATATGTAATCCACTTTGCTTGGTCTTAGTTTTATTGTACCCCATTTTCTTTATTTTTGTGTCTTTCTTTTGACATAGACAATTGGTGGTAAATTCATATAATTCATGTCTTTTATACAGTAATAGTATATGTATGGCTTATCTTAGGATTTGGGGTGATCCACTTCTTGAATTCTCTCTGTTTTACAAAAATATACCATACTGACCCAATTATAAGGTGATGTTTTTAGATTGATAATTAGACTGTAAAATTCATGGTCACCTTATAATCACGGCCCACCACAGGTTCCTATCCCTCTACTCTAGTCTCTCGCATTTCTGAATGTCCAGATATCATCTGTCTACTTAAGTGCAACTAATCCACCTGCAGGCTGTTCAGTTATAGTACTGATTTTATGGACCTAAAAAAGGACGTTATGACGCTCATTGTTTTTCTTTCCCATGGTTTCTGAAAATGGGGGTGGCCTTATATTCAAGATGGCCCTGTAATCAGGCCAATACAGTACTTAATTGTTACAATTGATTTCTAAGGGTCATACTTTTCTAAGCTGGTCATTTGGCCAGTCTTATTTGTTACCCATGTTAATGTGGTGACTTTAATTTGGACATCATTGTTAAATATATATTGTCGGCTCATATCCATCTAAACTAAGCATACCTTCAAGAATTACCTTCTGCTCCCTTTGTCTCTATCTTTTAGGTTCTTTCAAGATTGCATGTCTCCTCTACATGATCTGTCATTAATATTTTGTTGCAGGCTCTGGAGTTTATTGAGATGAATTACTAAGATTTTATTTTTTATTTTGCCCTAATTTCATTGATGTCAGATTTATTTTTTTTTGCTGTTTTTATTAGTTCCCAAATAGTGTGTAAAACAAATTCCAAACTTTGTTTTCTCAATGTATTCTTACAGAATGAAGTTTATAGATTTGTGGTTCCTCTTGTAAATTACAATTTACCAGTTGGATCTTTCCAGTTGAAAAGTGCAATAAAATAAAAATTGGAAATAATCACTTTTAATATTATAAAAAATGATCACAAGTAACTATTAAATGCAGCCCAGATAATTTCCTTTGTTCAGTGGCAATTTTTTTTTGAACTTCTACAACTTAGTTAATAACATCAAGATGTAGGGAAATTTTGACTCAAGTTCTACTAAATATCACTAACAAAGGAAACATCTTACAAAAGTTAGTAAAAATACTAGACATTGGTACTCTGCCTTAACTGTGAAATCCCTCAATGACAGGAAGTAATAACCAATTTAAAAAAGTCGTTGTTCCTTGTTTGGAGTTCAAAAGATAAAATTATTATATTTGTAGAACCTAAAACATTTTTTTTTAAATAAAAATTGTTAGGTTATGATGTCGTATCTTCCTGATGATTGGTGATAACATCCCGTATTGTATAACACTTAAATCCAATTTGTATAGTCAGTCAGCAGTCTTACAATGTGGTTCAACATTTCTCGTTGATTGAGGAGAGGGCAATAAAGCATTAAATTATGTGGCTGAAACTAGCTGCAGAACCAGTATGGCAAACATACCTCTTATTTTTATAGTAATCTTGTTGATTCTCATGTTACTAACAAGTAGTGAATCTATTAAATCAGTGAAATAGGAATAAATATATAATAAAAAGAGATTGCATCCACAAATGTGACTCTTATGTCTATGTGTATGTGTCTATATATATATATATATATATGTATATATATATAATGTATTTGAACTGTTTCTGTTCATTTAAACTACCAGTCAGAGATAAGAAAGTATTAAGATACCTTTAAATAAGTTATTTACCACTTTTAAATAAAAAAAAAATGTGGTAGTTTTAGCTTTTTGTATTAATAAACCATACTTTTTAGAAACTTCTCATATTTCTCATTCAAAATTTTAGAGGTCATGCATGTTACCAGTAACATTTGTGCATAAAGGGGAACACAGTTACCAGGATGCTCAATATATTGATCGCACCATGTAAATTCTGTAGTGTTGGAACCAGTAATTTCAGCATTAGTGATTTATTGTAATAACTAAAAAAAATTACTGATAGCAATATTATATTAAGTATGGTGGCTTAGTGTGTGAAACATGACTTAGAATCTTTAATGAGAGTGATCATCCTGGTCATTTTTAGTTTATAACCATTTTGGGACAGAATATTTAATTGTCAAATCTAGTGCGTAATTCAAACATGAGAACAAATAAACACGAGCTAAAGACAGTGCACATCAAAATAATTAATTTTTATTACAAGTATAACAAATCTATGTTAATTTCAGTTTTTAATTTTATTGCTCTTTTTTTATTGATTCCATCAACGAAATTAAACAAAAATACAAACTGAAGTACAATTTATGAATAGTTAATCTCTACTTTCTTCTCATCTTGAGTACATGAAAAGCTGGTCATAACTTGAGTTTGTAATAAAATTTTTCAACCCCTTACAAGCCAATTCAGTAGTTTGACAGCCAAGGTTTTTTTCAATGATATGAAATTATCTGTAGTCCAATGTGAGATGTTCATTGTAATTAAACTCATCACTTCCTCGGTTGTTTATGGGGAAAACAAAAAGTTCACACTTCCTGACCACACAATATTCTTTTTATAAAACGTAGATTCTTATAGGCCAGTTACACTGAATAGCTTGATGTTACAACTTATTTGATTAGTTGAATGAATAATTAGAAGCATGCTTACACAAATAACACAACAGGCCATGATGGTGATAGCTGTTATTATGATTGTCAAAACAAAAATATAAATGTGATTAATCCAATAATATGACACCAAATAAGGGAAATAAGACCAGTGATAATAGCTGTGGATAAATAAGATACCTCATTTAAGGTTTCAAGCTATATTTGACAGTTTTTCAAACTAATTACCATTTTCATGACCAATTTTGTTTTAAATTACTGCCAACTGTTGACTGGCAGGGGTGTGCACTGAATGTGGAATGCTGCTCATAATTGAAAGTGAAGTCTATCACTAAGCAGCCTGATATTGATGCAATATTGGATGTTTTGGTCATATGCAAGTCAGAACTAAAATTTCATATGTATAGTTGGAAATGTGTTTTCTTACCGAATAAACAAGAAAAATAAACAACAATATATGACAGTAATACTGTATCCAGGTGGTAAAGCCTAAATCTTCAGATTTTCAAAATGTATTGCTTACTATGGCACACTCACTATTTTCGTAGTATTTATTTTATTAATACTATTATGCTAAAAAGTGGCTAATCATCTGTTAAAAATATCTTAGTTTCTGAAATTTAAAACAAAACTTGAACAGAATGTGTTTAAGTTTCTTACGAAATGAACAGAATATAGAGTGTACAAGAATTTGAAAAATGTAAAAACGCTACATTAAGAATTATAAAATCAAACTTATGAATATCCTTCTTTATAACACTGCCGTAGCTGACAGAAGGTTAGTGTAAACAGAGTGTTGTTCTAACGTGCAATATCTAAATATGTAAATACTTTAAAATAAATAGTCTGAGTATCACAGGTTTCAACTAAATTAAAAATGGGAATATATATATCAGCATTTAGTTAACTTAAGTGAATTGTATACACATTATAAGAGCTTTGTTCATGCAATCATAGTCGTTACATTGGGCTGATGCTTAGAATTTATTTTTTTATTCATATTCTTTTAAATGACATGTGGAGATGATGACTTCTAAATTTACAATGAAGTTTATGTTTTTCACTTTAATGGCTAATTTTTATTTAGGTTTAACTGGAATGTCAAAGATTGTATCATAAATCTCATTTTGGACAACAATTTGTAATGCAAAGCCTAATGTTTAACCAAGAAGAGTACAATTAGCAATAGATGGATGTTATTTTAAAGGCATTGTTAATGAACTGCTAGTGTAGGCCTTCACCAGGTCACTAGCAGCTTGAAACATTGTCCAAAAATTTCCTAGACAGATGCAGTACATTAACAATGCTTTTCATGAACACTCTCCTCTGGCTGAACCCTTTCTATCAAGCTAGATGGATTTTATAGTACATGTATATTATATTATAATATAAACTATGGTTAACTCAGAGTAATAAAGTAATACCATATAGGGGATAATTTGTTTGAAAAATTTTGCATAGCATTGCACCAGCATGTAGCTAACACACTGTCTCAAGTATGCGAAGTCCAGAAAGAAAAAGAAAAATGCACCAAATTCCTTGAATCTTGAGAAAAATGCTTAAGTAGCTGTTTATTTTCTGGAAAACATATATTTAATTTTTTGGGAATCCTTAACTTTAAAAGTGCTAACGTAAACTGCTTTTCCTCATTAGTCCTAATCATGTAATCAATTTTCAATCCAAAATATACCTTTATCTTCTAAAATAGAAATTGGATCTTGTTTTAAAAAATATAAAAGACATTAGTTTATGCTTAACTCTTTAAAAAATATTTTTTATCCAGCAATATTATCATCAAACTGAACAGTACTTATCTTTATAAACTGTACAAAGAGAATCATACAAGTTACAGATAATGAAAAAAATCTCCCATTGAATTATAAATACAGTTGATTTGGATTTCAGAGTGCAAATCAATAAAGAACTAATTATTCCCTGTCAAACAATAAAATTAAAAAACCTCTTCTGAGCCATTATAAATAAATGTCTGTAACTAATCACGTACATTTACAAGACATATCTACACTTTTATGTTCTCATTATTGATGTGCATCATGAAAAGAAAACTATCTTATAGGGTATTTTCTTGTGCAAAGCCATTGTCTAAAGGCTTTGCACATTAAAATTGGTAAAGGTAAATAATATAGTATTTTACCAAGTTCTCACATTAATATACATATAATGACAAGTTTATGTATGAGATACAAATGTCACCTGGAACGGACAATTGCTGGACAGTTTAAAACTTGACCATTAAGTGTCATGAGCTCTGCTATTTTTGATCCTTTAGGAATTGGTAATTTCAAGTCAAAGAGACATGATAATAAAAAATGATGACGTAATAACAGTATACTAGTAATAGCAATGAAAAATGATTACTGGTATGAAAGGTTTTTAAACATGAAGGTTTAAAGGAATGCTCTGAACCGAATAATGTGCACCTTGTGGAAAATAAAATTAATTTTTGTCTGCCTTGAATTACTATTCTTGAATCATAGAAAATTTGAAGCTAGTCCGAATTCAACATGATGTTTAGATTAGTAAAAGAGAAAGCATTAGTCATAGGATAATGTTTAGATTTTAAACTTGATTATCATGTAGAATATTGATTGCTTTCAAAGTAAGACAAAAATAGAATAAAAGTTACAGTTGTATAGATGTTACATGAATCTTTTATTTCGTTTTATAATTTTAACCTTCATGTAAATACTTAAATTCAATTTTTCCTGAAGTGAAATGGTGTTGAGGAAACATTTCCATTATTCTAAATTATATGTTTAATTAATTATAATAACCATGTTCGTTAATTATTTACTTACATACCTTGAGACTTAATAAGCAATATAATGGAAGGAATGATTTATTTCAGTTAATTCTTTATTACTAAATTTAACTTGATTCCTGGTAATGTAACATGAATCGTGTTTTGCATAGTAGTCAATTTTTTCCCCACAGTACTTCCATATTCTGTGTTTACAGACAATGTGTCTTTTTGTTATGATGACTTATTAGGTAAAATATTAATTTCATTAGAAAGAGAAGCACCACTGATATAACAAACGGTAGGTTTAGTTACTATTCATTCAGTATATGAATGTGTCGATGATAATGATAGTAAACCATTTTTGTATTTCTTTATTAGCTGAATTTGGTTTTGAAAATGTGAGAATTTATGACTAAGAGTCCTCAGCGAAACACAGTTTGTAGATTTTGTGGGCAATGTTGCTAGTCCACGTTTCTCTCTAGCATCATGGACAAATACTGTAGGTGTGCCAAAATTTCACTGCTTTTTTGGTATCATCAGAGTGAATTAATTTGAATGGATAATTTTAATTACTCGAATTAAAAGTTCATGCAAAGCTTTTGCTTCTTTTGTGAATTGATATCAAGTTTGAAAATACTCATCCACTTTGAACAGTTTTGGGACATTAATATATATACAAGTATTCATGTTATGTGGGAAGAAGGAATCATATGAGCCAAATATTTTCGACATTCAGGAGTCATCAGCACATCCTTGGAGCCAGGATAATAGCTTAACCCTTGTCATCTCCACCTTGTTCAAAAGGATTTTTGATTAAATTTTGTTTAAGTAATCCATTTAGATAAGACTTAGTTTTCCACCCCCCCTCGATTTAATGCTTACAATGTTTTTAAGGTGACAGTGCTCTGAAAGTGACTCATTTGTGCAACTTTTACTATCAACTTAGAATTACATAAAGCATACAAAAGCTTCATTGCTAACCATTTCACCTGTGTCTCAGCAACCAAGAGCCTGCTTGCTGACATTTGTATATCGGAAAGGTGAAAGTGTTTGCTGAATTATGTCATTTTGGACTTCCTTTCATTATTTTAATATTTAAAGGAAATAAAAATACTGTATCAGTCTTTTCTATAATATTTATTTAAATCATAAATGTTACTTTATATACTAAAAAGAACATATTTGTTATGTAAGTTTCACAAATGCCAGGTCATATGTTTTAGGCCACAGTGATGACCCAGTAATGGGGATTTGGCAAGCCCCACTTGTGTTCATTATTTATATTTACGTTGCTATGACATCCTTAAACCAAATATTTTCAGTTTTAGAAATAAAAGTATGACTCTCTTTTGAGCTCAGTGTGCTGTACATATTGTCAACAAATTGCACCTACTTGACCTTTACATCCTAAGGTAGCACATAGATGAGATTGATTATTTTCATGGATGAAAAAGTTAGTTTATGTTAGTAATTTATATTTTCTCATGATTTGAATAATTATTTGGATTCTAAAGTATGTAATATATTGAATCTTTTTTTCTTTTTTACAAGCTTTAGGTAACTGACATGTCCTCACAGTGCCCTATGTGCATCCTCGGGTACAAAAAAATTAAAAGAGACAGGTATGTGAAAGATTGTGGCTGAAGTAGGTAATACTTGATTTACTGAAACATCTTTTCTTCATTTTGAAGTTTTTAATACTTCATGTTTACAAATACAATCAACTTATGCTATGCATACTGGCTTTGTCATTTCACTAACCTTGTAATCAATGTATAACCATGAAACTATACATCCTATAATTCTGAATGTACTAAGTATACCTTCACCAAATTTGGTAAACTTCTAGTCAAAGTAACAAATCTATAATACACAAAAAATCTGAATTTTTTAGTAAAGCATTTTTACTAAAGATTTGTCCATGAAATTAGAAGCCTTTATCAAGTTAGACAGAGTGGAAATTGATTTTCAGGCTAAGAAAAACAAATACTTTTTTGATCTTACAGTGTCGTATTTCATATGCACAACCTATAAAACCTCCTAAATAAATTTGAAAAGTTTTTTTTTTTGGTAAAACTATATCTTGTTTTCTCTACCTTAACACTAACTTGTAGCAAAAACATCAGTGTACAGTGAAATGAAAAGTTGAAAAATATGAAATGGAAACAAAAAATACCTTTTTTTCTTTGTTATCTAGAACAACAGCAGATTGTAACAGACAGGTTTTAACCTTTGGACATTGACTTTATTTTGGTTTTATTGGCTTTACAGTGTATTTTAGGCTTTCTAAAGTCTAAAGCATAGTGTAAACAAACAATCAGGTTACAAACCACATAGTGCAAGTTTCCCTATCGAGTGATGCAGTAATTTATTTTAACTTTTTCATTTAAGTTTCTAATTTTACAGTTTAGTTACTTTTGGTATAAAATATATAACAATAAATAGAAATATACATAATAACAAGAAATTTAGGACTGAGGCCATTTCCACTTGATTGCTACATTGGTTGTCCAAAACATAATTCACGTAGATTTCAAGTATGCATCTTGGAACACAAACGATATATCATGTACTAGAATAGAGAGCCCAAAAACTACTTTCTAATTTATCTGTCTAAGCTATAAATAGGTTAACAAATTCCATTACTGCTTGGAGCAATGACTTTACTCAACACACATTAAGCTTTTATAGCAAACTGCCAAGTCTGACTGCCAAAACTAAGCAAACTAATTTAAGGAGACAGTACATTGAATTTTGATCTTTCTGTTTGCTATAAACTTATCAGTTAATAAGTACCACATGAGTTAAAAACCACCACTAAAGCTACAACAAGATCAAGGTGTTTTGTTGGTGGGTTTGACAAATTTACTGATTTCTCAATAAATCAAGAACATGGGAGGTTTGTATTTTACATATTGGCCTACTATTATCTATAGTTTGTCTTTCTAAATAGTTGGACACATAAAAGGGATGAAAAGAAAAAAATATATATATATGGGAGAGTTCAGAGCTTAAGATGTGTCACAAGACAGGGAAATGAAGATTGAGAATAGATTTAAATATTTCCTTTTGAAATTAAAAATTAAAACATAAATAATATAGAAATTTTAATTATAAACTATGTTCTTATGCCAAGTCTATTGACAACATTAACAATAAAATTGTTTTATTAAATTTTGAATGTAATTCCGTAAAAAGTTTATGACATGCACACTTTGAACCATCCATAAGCATACAAATAAATTACCTAGCCATATCTTGAAGGTTAAAACTGAAATTCTTTATAGTGTATAGGAGTTATATTTAGGCATAAAATAAATAGAAATTTCCATTTCTAAAGTTCCTTTTACTGTTTTGTTTTTTAAGTTGGTCATTTTGATTTGGAACTTTGTAAATTTTTAAATTAGTTATTTGTGTATCAGTCCTTAGATTTTAAGCTCATAAAATTAGTTACTGAGTTTATCAGTTTATAAGACTGTTTATCTAAATACTGATTTGTTAAACAACTAAAGGTAAGATAAACCAGTCAAGTAATGTTATTATCACTATGAGCTCAATATTTTACCAGTTAAGTAATGTTATTAACACTGTGAGGTCAATATTTTACCAGTCAAGTAATGTTATTAACACTGTGAGATTAATATTCTACCAGTCAATTAATGTTATTAACACTGTGAGGTCAATATTTTATTAGTTGAAGTAATGTTATTAACACTGTGAGGTCAATATTTTATCAGTAAAGTAATGTTATTAACACTGTGAGGTCAATATTTTAT
>NW_013667018.1:208444-218797 GCF_000517525.1 Limulus polyphemus | reverse complement strand
AAAGTAATGTTATTAACACTGTGAGGTCAATATTTTATCAGTAAAGTAATGTTATTAATACCATGAGGTCAATATTTTACCAGTCAAGTAATGGTATTAAAACCGTGATCTCAATATTTTATCAGTAAAGTAATGTTATTAACACCATGAGGTCAATATTTTACCAGTCAAGTAATGTTATTAATACCATGAGGTCAATATTTTACCAGTCAAGTAATGGTATTAAAACCGTGATCTCAATATTTTACATTCAAGTTATTTTATTAACACCGTGAGGTCAATATTTTACCTGTCAAGTAATGTTATTAACACTGTGAGATTAATATTCTACCAGTCAATTAATGTTATTAACACTGTGAGGTCAATATTTTATTAGTTGAACTTCTATTATTATAAAAGAAGGAAAAGAAAGGATGGGAGGTTAAAATATTTGTTATAAAGCTCAAATACAACAAGAAAACCATAGGAAATAATCAAAGCAATACTCAGTTGACATATTTTTGGTATTAGTATTTGTTGTGTGTATGATACAAGTACAATTTTTATGAGCAGTTGTCTACTATATGGTGTATTTTAATGTTTTGCCAACAGAGTAATGTTTACTTGTTTGAAGTCAGTATGGTAGCAAGTTGTCAAGTTATTAGACCAAAATGTACCTATTTTAGTAGTCAAGTGCTTTCCTGATCTTGACATGATGTATTATAATTTTACTTAATACTTATATAAATCTGTCATTTGTGAACTTGGTATATAACATTACATACAATCTTGTAACAGGAGTGCATATCTAAATCCATAAATGTCTTTTATAAATGAACAAGTGATACTTTTTTTTTGCAATATAAACATTAAATAAAGGTGCTGGGCCAATTTTAAATAAAAATAAACACGTTAATCAAGCTGACAAAGCGTGATTATAATTAACTAGCTCAGTTCCCATCATATGATAGTAAATGGTGATTAATTTTTCTTTTGAAAATTAAATATAAATACATATTTTATTAACATGTTTTCTAAAAAATAATTACATTATAGTAATGATTTACATATAAGAATGTTTATCCTTTTTCTAGTATTCAGTGAAACACTTTGTGTTTATTTGGTCGTGTTCTGTAAGTGGTCCTTGATTAGAATTCTGACATATATATATTTTATTTCATGTTCAAATCTTGATAAAGCCTTATAGATTGAACTAGGCAAAAAAACTGGTTCTCAAAGAAATGTCTGACTTTGTGATTTATTAGTTGTTATGGCAAAGGCAAATAATTTGATTGTGAAGGGCAAATGTACTTGAGTATAACTTTTGATAAAAATCCTTATAAATTTTTTGAAAAAATAAAAAAAAATCCTTTACCAAAGGTGAAAAAACATCAATAATAATGTATTGTAGCGCCATCTGTTAATTGAAAGGATATTTAAGTTGTTTTCACACATACCTTCACTGGTATTTATTATGTAATATGATATTATCCGTAACTTAATTTATAATTTTATTTATATTTTTTCTAATATTCAAATAACTTTTTGTAGATATGATTGTGAATATATTAAAAATAAATATAATATAAACATGACAGTCGAGATCTATAACATCTATACAATCTTTGTAATCAGATGTTAACAGATAATTCAAATCCCTAATGTAAATTATAATGCTAATGTAGTTTTCCTAATATTATAATACCTTGCTCTAAACATGATGAGTTAGTAATTTAAAAAAGTAATAGAAAATCCCACTCAACTGGGATTTGAACTCAATACTTCCGCTTGAAACAGACCACTGAGCCAATCAGAGAAACCAGTGATTTAGGGTTATTTTGATAGATCTCAGTAAATGAAGTTCAGCAAAACTTCTAAAAAATATTAATAATGAAAATATGATATGATGAAACCTATATGGATTATACTATACTGGTACAATACTGAACATTATCCTATCCTTCTTATATTTACTCTTCATTGCGGAAATGGCATTTTAAATTTGAGAATTTCTAGCAACATCATCTTGTAATGCATCGTGTACCAACTTCAACACTGCATCTTTAGGTTTTACTCTGCTGTTAGTTTTACAAAATATTGAAACTAATGATTTCTCATATCCCCCTTTTTGAAGATAACTGTACTACTGTACCCATTTATTTATATTTTGCTGTCAATTCAGTAATCAGTTGATGAATCTCTGATTCAGCTGGTATGTCAGACCAATTGAGATATCTTTGAATAAGTTAGTTCCTCATCTGACACGGACCCACGGTTTACTTTAATCGCTACACTTAAACCACCACATTCACAACCACATCTAGAACATTTGAAGCATGTTTCATCTGCTACATTGTTTTACTTTACATTTACAAGTTAACTTCTCCATGTTGACTCTCATGGTCTTGGGTCAGGTACAGTGATCTAGACTTTGAAAATAATGCCCAAAATCTATTTTTGTTTATTTATATATATATATATGCAATAAAAATTTTATAATTGCAAGACACAGTGATAGATGGTACTAGGCAAGAATGTAGTGTATATCATTTATAATATCATATAATGACAAATCAAGCATGTCCATACTGTTACGACAGCGGGGGTCACGTGACGCTAGTAACACATCATATTCTCGAACGTTCACGTCCCTTCCTGAAATCTCAAGAGCCTACTAGATATGCAGTAGTCTTGTATATATAAACCGGTAAGAACTGACGGCAACAAGGTAATGTGTAATTGAACTGTGGACAGAGAGAGACGTATTGTTGAGCACGTGAGACGTTCATTGTGAATTACAGCGTTTGTTATAGCGTGCCCGTGGAAATTAAGTGTATTGCAAAGTTGTATTTAGAAAGAATAAACCAGTTTTATTTAAGAAAGGACTTGTATTGCTAAAGTTTCTTCAGAAAGAAATTATATGGAAAATTAACTAACAAACGGAGGCGTAACAATACTAACATTTTGTTTTTTCTTTATCTGATGAATGAATGATCAACTTTACTGTCTCAAATATTGAGAAAGTTATTGAAAGCAATTCATCTTTTATACAAACGAGATTCCATGAGATAACAATAAACAGTTGTACATTAATCTCAAGCATTTTTGGCACAATGACACTCAGTGGGTAAATATGAAAACATACAGGGACAATGGTTGTAACAAATGTTGTATAATAAAATTAATTTGTTCTAAGTTGTCCATCCCATGATAAGCTTACAGACTTTCATCTCTAAAATCTGGGATTCAATTAACCGCAGAAAACCCATTGTGGCTTTGCTCTATAACAAACCATCCTAATTTTTCCATTATCTACATTGTAGTTGTTTGATCTTTGATATCTCTGATATTGTTTTTGATATTTCATTGTTTACTTATAACATTGTCAGACAATTTGTAACACCTTTCATAGAAAAAGAGTATATTTAAGGAAATATGAACAGAGTTACGTTGGATGGAAAATTACTGTGCTTAAATTAGCTCCAAAATTATGAAAATATTTTAATTAAGAACCAGAAAAGCCTTTTATAAAAGGTTGATTTTTTTAATCATTTGAATTCAGTGATAATAATTTTAATATTTATATTTATAAAGTAATGTTAGATAAATATAAATGAATGTATTTCCCTAACAAAGATTTTTTTTACCCCTTTAAGCCCCGAGGAACTAGAGGACAACCAGAACACTAGTGTTATCATCCTGTAGTGGCTGTGGACTTCAGTCGGTGTTCTTATCCAATATATTGTGCTTGTTTGTTGCAACGTAAAATTCTACATTCAAAAGCATCACTTGTGATTTTTCAACTTGCAACTGGATATTATAGAGTGTATTAACTACCAGTAAGATTTCTGCCTTTGGTGTACAACTGCTGTAGTCTACTTTTTTGATGTCTTGCTAACCCTGAATCTTATTAGCTCACTTGGTATCAATCTCTGTATATGTACATCATATCGGTTGATGGTTGTGGGATTACAACTAACTTGTGGCATCACTAATCTTGTTCGTAGGATGGTTCATAAGGTTTAGTTCACTTACCATAAAGGTGTTCACTTATTGAAATGTCTTTCAGTATGTTCTAGCTACAACTTCTAAGAAGTAAATGATTGTGTTGACAGCAACATCAGCAGCAAAGGTTTGAGCTTACAATCACAGACTTCCAAGAATTTCTAAGTGTGTTTATTGAGAAACAAGTTTTCCAAATCTGGTTCCAACCCATATCTCCCTTGAACTTCCAGGGTTTTCTTATCTGAAGAAACTGGACGAAAGGAAAGTTTGCAAACAGTGGCGTTTGGACTTCTCTCTGAACCCAAAGAACTCCCAGGACTATTCAGACACAACTTTGTGATTTGACAGTTTAGTGACAGTGGACACCTAGTTCACTGTTCAAATGGACTAAAATTAAGCATAATTTAAAGCTATTTCTGGACTGATGTTTGTGCCAACAAAGCACAAAAAAAATGATGTAGGCATGTTTAATGTATTACAAGAGGCTGCTGTGTAGCTGTCTGCTCAAGGAAGGTAAAGTATATTGGTTACAGTTTGGATTAAGAAGACTGTTACGTCCATCCGATTATGATACTTTTTCATATTCTGGGTCACATCAGTTTGTTTCATTTATTGCTAGTTATAATGGAGAAGAAATTGTGATTGTTTTGTATATCAGAAATTTGTAAGTTGTTTGACTGGCATTCAAGTTGAAAGCATTCAAAGTAACAAAATAATTTCAATCATATTTTCAAAATGGTAGATTCTTATTACTGTGCTTAACTATCATTATTCTGAAATAGTTTATAATGGAAATTGCACTGGTTTAACGAAGTCTGCTCTACATTGATCTAAACTATGAAGAATGGGATATTTTCTAACAAATTTGAACATTTTCTCCGACTTAATGAACATGAATTGTGAATAAATGAGGTAATTGATTAATTTCTTTACAAAGTATCAATACTATTTTGTTATATATATATTATAGGTACGTTTGATTTACATGCAGCTTTGGATGAGAAAATTGTTTCCGTTTGTATTAGGTGTTGCAGATGGTAAATGTTTGATACATGGTTAGTCTGCATAATGGTGTCAAGGCTACTGTGTAGCTTGTATTTTAGCAGCTTGTTTTGGTTGACCTCTAAGTAAGCATGTTAACAATCTTAGAATGAGTATTGGCTCATGACTTGTAACCACAGATTATTGAACAATAAACAGTGACTAATCTTTTACATTATTATTATTTTTGAACAAGCTGTTTCTTATAAGAGTTTATGAGTTTTTTGAATGAGAGAGTTAAGTTTATCAGTCAAGTCCATCGTTGCTTGGTTACTGAAGCAAATTGACTTTAACTGTCATAAAATCATGTACTTTATGTTTGAGATCTCTGTTTTACGTGGAACATGTGTGATAAAATCATAACTATAAGGATGATGGATTGAATAAGATTTTAAATTGATTAAATAAAATTTTAAAAAATTGATCAATGTTTACACAGTTACTCTATTAAGCTATTAAAAGTGATCGTTCAAGTGACATATTTAGTTGTTTGCTTTTTTTTAGTTGCCATATACTAATTAAATAATTTTGGCATCAGTATATACTTTATTGACAAAGTTAACTTTATACGTGTTTAACAGTTTAAATTATTTAACAAATCAACTCAAATATTATTAAGTTACCAAGACATTGAAGATATTAAAATCGGGGAGAATGGAACATTGACCACACACTAAGGATATGGACTAACAAATCTGATCTTTTTATGTAATACTTTGACCACAATCTGTAACTTTTTATGAATATGGGTATACTTCACGAAAATATTAATTTCTGTTTATGCCTGCTTAAGGGCATGTGCAATAAGTTTCAATCATTAAACATGATTTAGCTAAAAAAAAAGTTTAATAATTAATCTGAAGTAACTAAGAATGGATGTTTTCAAAAATGTTATCCTACAATATTGCTTTTTATTGGTATTGGATACTTTTAATTTTGTGAAAGAGCTTGGATTACAGCTTCCTAATATTTTATGTGGATTCTATAATATTTTAACTAAGTAAGTGAATTTGCTGTTGATTTACTTATGTTAACTAATGTAATTGATGTTTATGTGTTAGAAAGTGTGTTTCTTTAATAACAGAGTTCTGAAAACTGTTGTGGCCCAGATAAAGAAGAAACAAATCAGTGAGAGGAATGTACAACTGATTAGTTTTTCTCAGTCTCTGTGAGGTTCTAGTACGTTTTAGCTGGTTAAATGGACATTTGGAAAAGTACACCAAGATGTACAATGTAACTTTCAAACTCAACTCGGTTCCCATTTCAGTATTCTTCAGAGCTTAGAATTTCACTTTAATTCAAAGAGAATAGGGACAAACAAGTGACACAAAATGTCCATAAGAATCATAATAACTGAGTAATTAAAATTTGTAAAATCAGATTCAATATTCCTCAGAGCTTAGAATTCCATTTCAATTCAAAGAGAATAGGGACAAACAAGTGACACAAACTTTGCAAAAAGAATCATAATAACTAAGTAATTAAAATCAGATTCAATATTCCTTAGAGCTATTGATTAGAATTTCATGTTAATTCATAGAGAATAGGGACAAACAAGTGACCCAAAATTTGCAAAAAGGATTATAATAACTAAGTAATTAAAGTTTGGGGGTTTAAGCAGTGTACATTCCTTCTCCACTGTTCTTTATTATATAGTAAGAGGTTATAAATGTTTTTGACAAGTGTTCCTTCATGATAAGTATTGTGAGAGATTAACATGGCCAATAAATGGTGAGCAAAAAATTACCCAAACAGTTTGTAGTGTTTTCTTTGAATAGCAACTAGGTGAAAGTGCATCATACTTCAGATAATCGATATATTGAACAGTGTTAACCACTGGAAGAAGAAGAAGAACTTAATACATCAAAAATAAATAAAATCAAAATATTCAAGCTCTTTGTACTCAGTTCAGTAATGACCATTAAAATCTTTGAGATCTTCAAAATAATTTCTGTTGTAGATATTATTACAATCTTGTTGAATCTACTACATGTGAATCTGTTACTACATATCTGATATCCTACAGTCAATTCCAAAATGATACAAAGTTGTAAGTACTTGGTGTCTTGCGACGTAAGTAGTATCAAGGTATAATTCAATGACAATTGGCAATTGAATGATAGATTGGGCTTCATATTTAATTTTACTATTTTAAACAGGCTGCCAAATAATTCAGAGGAATACATTAGTAGCATCAGTTCTACACATTCGTCAAATCATATGTAAATACACGTTCATTCGGTGAGTATAAGAACTCAAAACACCACACGTATGAGTTACAAGAAATGTTTCAGACTTAGCCAAGTAGCATTTACTGATTTACTATACAAGTTCTTCAGTTAAACTACTAGTGTAAGGTTAGTTATTCAAAATGTACTTACACATTCGATAGTGCTTCATCCAAAACAATAATGCATTAAAGCTCCACCTCTTGAAAGTATTAAGTAAAGAAAATAAACAGGTAATTGACACTTGTAATTCTAAAGTAAATCTACTCAAGTTGCAATGTATATATATATATAAATAAAGTGAGAGCAAAGTATTTCAAATAACTTATTTATAGCACTAAACTTTATCAGCTTATTAGTTATTCACTCTAATTACAACTAAAATTACAAATCTTTACTTAAAATCTGACACATGTAGAAATTTCTTACTCCAGCTTTTAAATTGTGTATATCATTATGACTTGAGTGGTTCTTATTTTGAATGTTTACGTATTGAATTGTAGGTGATGTGGTTATAATTTGTTTGTCAGTGGTCTTTATTTGGATTTCTTCAACATTTATTAGTTGCTCTTTTCATCTTCGTAATACTGGAGTTTCTGAATGGCTGTAACCCTTCATTTTGCCTAAAGATTTTTCCATTTGTGACTTCCCACAATGTTCCAGTTCTATGCTACCCTTGGAATTATTTTCTCCATTATCAATCATACCTAACCTTATGGCCATTTTTATCCATTACTGCAGTTTTCACTGTAACCAGCTTCTACAAGATGATGGCAAGGTCAGTCTTAGACCATAAATCTTGACAGACTTTTCACAAATCGTCCAATCTATGTGGATGTCAACTTTGAGGACCATGCTTAAGAAAAATAATGGCACAGAGGTTCGTGGGTGAGGACTGGGGTAACTCTATAGCTATTTCAAAGAAGAGGATACCATAAATATCAGTTTCATTCACCTTACTTCTTAGAAATGCTATGATAATGAACTTGTGAATTAACGTTTTATCCTATTGTAGTTATATGTGTTAACATCCTGGCTATAGTTCCAGACTTTCATCTTGCATAACTGGTGTTAGTAGCTGAGTCATTTCTGTTTTGATTTGCATTTTGTGGAGTTTTAAATTACTCATTTAAGCTGCATCATCCATAAAGCCTAACAACAACAAAAAACTTTCTTTACAGACTGTACAATGTTGAAAGGTCTTTTTGTACAAATATCCTCCTTCAAGGACTGTAACATATCTTTTAGCCATATGTGGTATCATTTCACTGTCAGTTGGAAATTTGTTATAAACCAAACATTGTGTGTCATCATGCTACTGCATTAGTGTATGCAGTTTGTTCTTATAAAGTGCAGTTAATCCTCACTATTTTCATCTACAAGGTTTTCTGTATACTTACATTAAATTCATTTTAAATCTGATGTTGCTTCAACATCTGGTTATGCTCATGGTAACACGTTTTAGTTCTTTTGGCCTGTTCTAGGTGGTCAATTTAAATTTTGTTCATGTATTTATAGATATTTTTAAACTTACTGCCCACGTTCTCCCAGTTTTAGGACATGCTTGCGTGCTGTTTTTTTTTTTTTCTTTATTGAAAGATCACCAGAAATGTTTTTCGTGCAACACTGCTTCAACTTATAGCCATTTTGAAGTGTCAGTTCACTTTTGGCACCAAATAAATAAATCTATATAGTAATGTTTCTAATTTTTTTTAATTACTGATGAGTGACTCACAGGTTTGTTGAAAAATTATCAAACTTATTTATTTGTTACAAGAACTTGAATATAGTTCCTTAACTCAACTAAAGTATGTTTCGAAGATCCACTTCAAGAAATTTTAAAAAGTATCTAATCCAACCAACATAATTGAAATGCTAAATAATGATAACTTTAGATCAGAGTAAGCTAAGTACTCAGAGTGAAACTTAAGAAATAACTTGGTAATCAGTATCGATAATTAAATATAATTTTCTTATTGATTTATTAAGATTAGAAGCCATTATTTCATCAGTTGGGTACCTCACTGTTAATGATATTTTGGTCATAAACCCATTAATATTGTTACGTATCTGCTTGTTTGTTAATTTCCGGTATAATTATTTTCCGAGGAACTTCAGTGATACAAGTCCTTTCTCAATTAAATTTAGTTTATTCTTTCTCGATACAACTTTGTAATGCACAGAATTTCCATAGTCACTTTAAAGTTAACAACCTTTATAACACACGCTATAAATCACAGCGATTCACACACTTTACTTACGGTGCCTACTGTTTCCTTGACTCAATTATCTCTATCTTCAATCTATCTGTCTATCTCGCTGACTTTCTTTGTCAGGCTTATATACTAAAAAAGAGGGCGTTTAGAACAAACTAGAGTTGCCAGGAAAATTCATGATCCTTCCAGAAACTCCAGCGCGTATGCTCCCAGCATCGCGTGACTTCCGCTGTCGTAATACTGCCTCTTCCTTAGTATTGTTCGTCCCAAACAATAGCCACTTACATTAAACCAATAGATAATTAACAATAACTTAATTAAATCTACAGAATATACAAACACAAAATTAAAATACAACAAAGACTCTTAATTTTACAGGACGTATCTTCTTCTGTACTGGTCTCTGTCTCATTGGCTTCTGGTTCACGTGGGGTTCATCTGCTCCATCAGGAAATGTTCCATTATCGGTAACAGTTACATAAGTGGTAGTAACTTCAATAACGGCTTCACTGTTTCCCTTCTCAAAACCGGGTACAGTTTCTTCTTCGACAGTGGCTTTTTTTTTAGGTGACACGTCTTCAGCAGCGTCATTTGTTCTGTGTTCACTTTGTCCCAACTGAAATGTCCTGGACCGTGATAATGCCAAAGCCTGTTGGCATGTACCACCTTCGGCTTACTGCGCCAACAACATTTTATTCGGAAAGTCACGTCAGAGACAAGACAACTTAGGAGACTTCCCTTTGGTCTTCCTTGGATTATACAACCACACCTTGTCTCCTGGTATAAAGCTGAGTTCAGTAGATTTCTTATCATAACATAGCTTCATGGAATCAGCAGACGTTTTCAAGTTTGAATGCACTTGATGGTGAATATCAACCATCCTT
>NW_013667018.1:204241-207376 GCF_000517525.1 Limulus polyphemus | reverse complement strand
AATCATCCTTTAATGTATTTAATTCACTTTGAAATTTACTAATATTTTCCATTTGTGTATCCTGGCTTTCTCTCAACTGCTGTAGTCACTCTTCTTGTTCATTTTCTTTCTCCTCCAACCACTGCTGTAGTCACTCTTGTTTATTTTGCTGTTCCAGCTGCCATTGTTGCAGGTTTTCTTGCCACTGCTGTTGTTTCTCTTCTTGTTTCTTTTCTTTTTCCTCCAACAACTGCTGTAGTCTCTCTTCTTGTTTCTTTTGCTGTTCTTGTATTGCTGCCATCAAATCTGCTAAGCTGTAGTTTGATTTGCCACTTCTAGTTTCCATCTTTTTTTTCCGTCCCACTCTCTGACACAGATTTGTTACGTATCTGCTTGTTTGTTAATTTCCGGTATAAATTCTTTCCGAGGAACTTCAGCTATACAAGTCCTTTCTTAATTAAAACTAGTTTATTATTTCTCGATACCACTTTGTAATACACAAAATTTCCATAGTCACTTTAAACTTAACAACCTTTATAACACACACTATAAATCACAGCGATTCACACACTTTACTTACGGTGCCTACTGTTTCCTTGACTCAATTATCTCTATCTGTCTATCTCGCTGACTTTCTTTGTCAGGCTTATATACTAAAAAAAGAGGGCGTTTAGAACAAACTACAGTTGCCAGGAAAATTCATGATCCTTCCAGAAACTCCAGCGCGTATGCTCCCAGAATCGCGTGACTTCCGCTGTCGTAACAATATCTTGCGAAGTTTGACCGGTTTAGGAAATTTAGTGAGTTCTAAATATAAAGTAACAGTTGTAGCTTGGCTTTGAAAATTTATTACTTTTGGAAAGATACAAAATATTCATACACTCGAATCAAATATTTATTCAGATTGGGGATTTCCAAGATGGTATTTCATATTTAATATCACTGGAAAAAAGGAGTGAGGGTAAATTTGGGGAACCAGGACTATCCAGAAGGAGACTTGCAACAAGTTGTACCCCCAGTCTTTCCATAGGTGACAATCCACGAATGAAAAGGTCAGTAGCATAAGCTGTCCACTCACCCCAAGTAACAGTACACAACATAATTAAGGATGATTATTGGCCTTGAAATGAGGCCAACAGGATATGGGTTTATCAAGATAAGTCATCTTCCAGTCATACCTCAAGCAGTTAGAGAATGAAATGGGTACTTATGTGAAGTCATACTGAACAAGTTCCTGGTTGTAGTGCCTATACATTTTTGTGCGATTGAAGTGGGCACTGGGAACCAAGCATCTTCATACAATAGATGAATTATGGATAGCTTTTGGAAATAATGGTGTACTTTAGACTTGACAGCCATGTGATAGAGCCCTTTACAATAGAACTATGTTGCAGGACTACTGTCAAGATGCATGGTTGTCAGAGAGACCATGACCAGACATGGTGATGTGGTGAGGCTCCAAAATAATTTCAATGTAATGTAATCAACCCTCTGTATGTGTTATAGTAGCGTTAGTTAAACATTAAAAAAGTACACACATGGTTCGACAGTGGATCAGTTGTGATAAACAAATTGTCAACTGGCTGGCCTCAGGATATATGTTTGGGTATCCCTAAATGTAATACATGTATTTCTTTACAACTGTCATCACTATTCACTAGTGTACAAATTCTTGAGTGTACAAGAACATTGCATCATTGACATTATTAAGTCTACCAGACATAATGGGGTAGAATAAGTTTTGTGCATGGTGTTTTTCTTCTGAATGCTGTGTAAATGTTTTCTTCTTTAGATATTACATAGAATACATACATGTGTGAAACAGGGTAAGTTCCTTTTTTTTGGACATTTTTTATTATTATTTTTTAACAATTCATAGTGTAGTTACAATGATATCCACAGACAGAAAACATCTTTATAGAGGGTAATGTGATTTACTTTATAAACATGAGAACACTGAGTAGCAATTATATTTTTTGTACTTGCCCAATGTGGTTAAATACCAAGCCTTGTATTCTAACTTTTGCATTAAAGATAAACTGACTCAAGTTGAAGGTTTCAAAGAGTTTAACGTTGTTAGATAACCAATCTAGATTACAGGGATGAGAACAGCAAATGAAAGTTTTGACTGGTCCAGGGTTCCTGTGCTTCAAGGTCAGAGGCCATCTAGGCTCCCAGAATCCAGAGGGGCCTACGTGGTATCTGGTACTTTCTAGTCCATTCTGGAGTACATCATATTCTGCCAAGATGATCAGTAAACTTCCATTGAATCATATCCATCTCTGTTCAATTTAGACTTCATCTAAATGACTTCACATGCAAAAATAATCTCCAATGAAAGAAAAACATCTATTCTATGTAATTCAAAACAAATATGTAATATTAAGACAGATGGCCAACGATTTAAGCATACCTCTGTGCTGATCTTTATTGATCATCATTAATAATTAAAGAATAGGTTATATAATTGCCAAGTTTTTTTTATATTTTTATTTGATTGACCATCATTGCACTTTAAGGAGATTGTGCATTTCTGAGGTGTTTGGATATCTCTGGCTTCTAAAGATATTTTGTGGTTAGTTGACTATCTGTAAATCAGCCTCAGAAGACTCGCATATTGATTTTGGTTTAATGTAACTATCAAATATAAAAGGCAATCTCAGATCAATCCTTCAAGTTCCAGGGTATATTTTGTTTTGGTCTCCACCTTTTCTTTGTTTTATTGAACTCTTCTTCCTCTGCCACCTGTGCAAACTTAATAGACATATAGTAATGTCCACTGTTATGTATTAGTGCAATAAATGTGAAGGGAAATCTATCTACTAATTGCCAAAATTATGCATAAATAAACACAGTAATAAACCAAGCAAATTACAGTTCATCAATTAAAGACTAACCTGGCAGATTTTGACTTTTTATTTATAACTGTGATCAGTCAATTAGGAAGGGCTAAAGGTATGATTGCAAGGATACAGTAGAATGGACAACATTTCTCATCCACAATAAAATAATCCACCCAAAGCTACAACAAATTTACCTACCGTATTTTTTGGTGTATAATATGCACTTTTTTACCCCAAAATTTGATGTCAAAATCTGCTTGCGTCCTATACACCGAAGGTATGAATAATATATATATATATATATATATATATA
>NW_013667018.1:183233-203517 GCF_000517525.1 Limulus polyphemus | reverse complement strand
TAAGGGTGCGTCTTATATTCCGAAAAATACGGTATTCACCACCATTGTTGTCTCACCAAGTCAATGCTATCTACTATTTTTATCTTCACCATATCTCTATATGCACAAAAAATTAATATAACCCCAAGTTGTATAAAAAGATTGGTTATGCTTACATCTTGCAAGAGATAATAAAGTTATATTTTGCCTTAAGAGCTCCTTGATATTAGGAAGTTACAGTTTAAAAAAAAAGGTCATACTATTTTCTGTTGTTTTTACAAACAAAACTCCCACTTTCAAAAAATTTTTTTTAAAATTATACTCACACTTCCATCTTACTAGACAGACCTGGCAGGTACCTGTATTTGTGCTCATGGTGGATGAATGATAGTTCAGTTCTAAATTGTACCTCACAGATTTTTGTAAAGATGTATAAATCGCACATGAAAATACAATTTTTAAAAGGTTCATATCTGACAAGGAAGTGTAATAAAAACACCACCAGTAACTACAAGTACTATGCAGCCTTGCCTGAATGGAAAATAGGTTTCTTAGGTATAATAATTGAAGAGGTTAGTATATATTTGCAGGTGTTTCACAACTAGAATAAGTAGGTTGTAATGTTCTCTCTCAAACCACCTTTCCTATTTAGTTGTGATTATACAAAACATACCTCATCATAATTACACTGTATTGTAATTATTCTTAGTATTAGCAGTAAGAGTAATTAAGTCAATTAAAATGTATAAGACTAACAGGAGATGAGAAGTTAACAAGTTTTTATTTAATCAATATGCTGGTTCAAATACAAACCAGCTGTGGTTGTGTACAAAAACAAAGCAACCAGAAGAAAGTACTGTAAGACCTATGAATTAAAAACATGAAGAAGATAACACACTTTCATCTAAAAATCTGCAAATCTGGACATTAGACATTTTTTTTTAGCTTATGTGTTCAGCCCAACTTCCACTACACATATGAAACGTAGAAGTTTGATAACACTGAAACAAGATGGCACATTAAAGATTACACTATTCTGGTCCAATTCATAAACAAACCACACAAGCAATAAGCAACAAGAGACAAACGTGACAAGTTTATTATATTGTCTTATTTCATCCACAGCAACAGTTAGACATTCAACAACTCCTGATCAATTACTCTTTTTTTTTTTCTCTGTTGAACTTGCTAGATAAAGATCACAAGATCTGTTTAAAATTTCAAAAGAAAATCTGCAAAAAAATATTTCACCTATAGACATATATATATATATATTCTGTTAATAAGGGGAGATGTGCCATCAGTATAAAGGTGCAAAAATACCTCTGACATAGAAAGAGTGACCACAATCATAAAAGTTGTGTATCTTTTAAAAGCTAGGATGTTTGATAGTTTCAAACAGGTAGTGAGGTAAGGTATGAAAAACAGTTTGGGATAGATGGATGTGTTCATTCTTCTTATAATGTATTTAACAACTTGCAAGGAAACTGCTGATGAAATGCAGCTACCTACCATAGATAATCCTTCACCATCAATTATTTTTGTGCATACCACAACTAAGGCCTTATACCACTTGTCATATTTTAATTGCCACTACAGAATTTTCTTCTGTATGCAATATGTTCCGTTAAACACAACGTGTAGTAGGAGAATCCTAACTTTGTCCAGTTGGTATTTTCTGGATTAAATCCTGGTTGATACAATTTGTTGAAATATTCAACACAAAATCCCAAATTTTTTTAGGGCATTCATTATATCATAATATTTCTTAAAAAAATCCCAACTGCTTGTTTTTGTCTAGGAAGAATTCCAGTTTCTAGAGTATAGTAGTTTTAATTAGACTTTTCTATTACTGGTATGAGAAGAATGGTGGTAAAGGATATTCAAGGTTTCACTTCATCTAAAAATGGATACAATACCGTTTTAAAGTTGCCCAAGGCACTTTTACTTCATTTTAGTCAAAAAGTTTCAACATTATCTCAGTGTTTATACTTTCTTTCTCTGATATACCAAATTTCATTCTTTCTCACTCTCAGATCCAGATTCGCTACTGTCATCACTAGAACCACTTCCACTCTCGCTGTCACTGTCACTGTCTTCAGAGCTGCTATCTTCTTTTCCTTCCTAGAAGCAAGAGAAAGAGAGAAAAGCTAAAAACAAAACACCAGACAACTCTTTGTTTATTAGACTCCCCACTACTTTTAAGTTCTATGATAAAAAAACTAATTTTCTGTACTTTTCACTTCTTTTAATAACACAGCATACAATATTATGGTAGTTAAGATATTAATAAACCACCATAATTTGTTCTTATAAAAAGGTTTTTGTGGGTTGTAACCACCTATTCATAGAGACTGGGTTGATTTCTGGTGACATAATTTCATAACTTCGTAAATAATGTCCATGCCTTGTGATTTTATCTTTAGAACATTAAACAAGACAATTTTTTTTGTCAGTGAAAATAACATTAAATTATTTCAAGCCTCTCTGGTTTTTCAAAATCCTTAAACATCTCAGTGCAATGAACCAGGAAGTATTATGTTATATTCAGGATATACTTGGTTAAGCTTACTCGTGCATGTGTGAAACAGAAATGTACTTATACTGTAAGCTGTGCATTATATAATTGTCATCTGTGAATGTAAACTTGTGCAACTTTAAAAGCTCATTTTTATTTTTAAGGCATACTAGTAAAACAGAATAGAAAGATACATACCAAATACAAATTAGACTAGACCTACATTTACAAATTAAATATGCTGCTTATGAACAGTTGAAAAGCTAATTCAGACATTTGACTTCCTACTTTTGTGTGTAACATAGTTCAAAGTCTACAAGTACAAGAATATTTATTTTTTGGCATTATGCAGTAAAAACTAAATTTGCAATAACTGCTAATATCAAATACTTAATGCAAATGGTTACAGCTAAAAGTTATGAATTTTATCTAAAATAAAATTTAAATTAATCATTTAAAAAATGATTGTTGCTAAATGGTCTTTAATTTGAAATGGATGTGCACCCAAGTAACACTACAAAAAAAATGCAAGCAGCAGCAAAGTTCTACTAATAAAAAACAACAACATTTTATAGGTATACAGCTGAACAAAAGAAATTATTATTACATGGTAATGTAAACTTGAGCACCCTTTGTTGGCTTACATGCCTCCTTTTTATATTTTTTAAGATATGTATTAATTAAACATAATTAGAAGTTGAAGGAAGAGAATAATTGTATACAAGTTACTTGCAGAGTCAAATAATCTCATTTTTAAAGACTACTATCAAGTTCCTTAATGTTTCTAGAATTTCTTAGAAATAAGTAGTATTTACCTGCATATTCATACTTCCTATTTGTAACGTTATTTGTGGCAAGGAGAGATTCACCAAAATGATTAATAGCACTGTCAAACGTGTTGTAAGGAATGTTAACAAGACTTTGCATAGCTGTTGTATGGAACAGTTAAACGAGAGACTTGACTTTTTCTCAGTAGTATATAGTTCAACTAAAAATAGGCGATCATGTGTAAAGTGCACTTGTATGTAGTTCTCACATGAACCACATGCTTTACAATAAAAAGCCATCAGTTTGTATGGCATTTCACCAATGATGTTGGCCGCTGAGAACCAATAATTCTTGTTTTGTTTTCGCAACAGCAAATTTCACTTGCCCCTTGTGACAGACAATATAAGTTGTTCAGTCCTATCACTGTTTCAGTTTTAGTGCAACTGTGTATATCTCTGAAATATGTTAAAATCTGGACAATTCATTTAATTTTTTACTTTTAAAATTTTGGTGCACACAGTAAGTGTTGAACAGAAACAGGGCCCAATGTTCATGTGACAAAAAAAAGAGAAAAAAAAAACTGCCAACAATTTGAGATTATGCACCATAAAATAACTGATTATACATTGATTATGATGTAACATTTAAATTTATGCAATCCTTACATAGAGTAAAAACAGCATTCAATAGGATAATGCAATCCTACCATTGACATTCATTTAACATTTTAATTTTTTATGAAATAACAACAACATACACAATTTTAGAGTTCAGAAGTCTTCTGACAAGTCATTATTCAAACACTGCTTGTTAAGCAACAAGAAATCAAGTAATAAATTATCAACGTGGTAACAATGTCTTTGACATTATTAAGTCTGGAAATTCAGACTTTGATTATGTAGTCACATGGAAATTAAGCCCAAAATACCATGGTCATGTAATCTCATTACACTTGGGGGACCTACAAGAAGTATTGTATGAGAGACTTCAAAAGAAAAAACTGCCATGGAGAATATAGTTTTAAGGTATTACTGCTGAAGAACAGATTGCTAAAATTTGGGTCTTTTTCTACCACTAGCATAAGTATGAATTAAAAGAATCACCAAATAATAGTACATCGAAATAAACTAAACTTTTTAAGAACTACATTTGTCTTGAGTTTAGATTGTTTGTCACTGTGCACATTCTTTATTTAATTAAGGAGTTTAATGAGCAAACAAAAATATTTATGTATTTTATTATAGCTACAATACAAGCTTACCTTTTTTTTATCTTCTTCATTGTCATCATCATCTGAATCATCATCATCGTCGTCGTCATCATCATCATCATCAGATTCACTCCCCGATTCTTCTGAACCTGAATCAGACTCACCATCAGAATCTCCAGATTGCTCATCCTGGGCATCACCCTCATCATTATCATCTCCAGATGATGATTCCTCCTCATCTGAACTTTCAGATTCACTTTCTTCCTTTTGGGTTGAAACTGTCTGTAATTGACATGATAAATTAAGATGTAGTTTATAACTATTAAAACAGTGTACTTTTCTCATTTTTTTCACCTTTGTTTGAAATAAAGCTGATTATCCAATTTGTTAAAACACTACATTTATTTGCATGTGCAAAACAGATTGATCATGTAAGAAGACAGGTAAACGTGATGTAGTATTAACAAATACTACAAAGGGTTAGGTATATTAAAACAACTTTGAATATGTAAATCATCAAATCATGTGACAACCACAGTCAATATAAAGTCATGGTGAAACTGCACATATCAGAACCACATTTTGACATTGGCATTTCACAGGGATTTAGAAGTTCCAAAATGGAGATACCTCTTGTACTTAATGGTACTGGAAATAACAAAAAATATGGATCAACTAGGGAAGGCAGGACCATCCATAATGAGACCTACAAAAAGTCATGCACCAGATGTGGTAAGCAGAGTGCAACATATTGGAGAAAACTATGCCTGGCAGCCACAGATAACTGACTGAAGTAAAAAATTATTTGACTAACTTGAAAAGTAAAAGAGACAATACTTTTTGTTCTATCTGATTATTTCCTTCAAATGTAGGCATACCGTGTGAAGGAAATTACAAAAAAATATAATAGCCAACAGCCAGTCAGACACAGAGAGGAGAACACAACTTGAGTGATGCTCAGACAACATACAATATGGCCTGATCATGCCTCATAGTATTTTGTACTGACAGTAAAGTGAAAAAGTGAAAAAACAAAAAAAAAAACATAAATAGTTAATGTAATGAAAGGGGTTGTATCCCTTCACTACTCTAGCATACCTGAAAACTGTTGATTATCATGTTTATTCCACGATACTACCTGTCAATTATGATAGAAATGATTTTCTTCAAGATGATAATACAATATGCAATACTGGTATTAGTATTATTCCAACACGGTTTGGAAATCATGACAATAATTTCAGTCATCTTTCTTGGACAGCACAATTGCTGCTTATCTGATTGAGAACCTTCCGGATGAATGTGAATGTTGCTCATGTTAGCATAATCTTCTGCCAACATTTTTGAAACAATGTTAGACAGTACCCAAAGATGACAGGTATACAATCAAACAAAATATCTTCCAGCATCTTCTGAAGTTCATATCATACTTATTCCAGGCTTTTATCATATTGAAAGGGACTTCAAATGTGGTACTATACTATGTTTTTTTTTTTAGTTACAATATTTGTAAAAATGAGTTGTTTTTATTATGTTCACTACATGAAATCATATACAATAAGCTTAGTTAAGATTACTGTTTAGTGAGTATGGTAGATGTCTGAAAAATATTCTGATGACTCATGTCTTTACTGAATATTACTTTTAAGTTTATCCTATTGAAACAAAATACATAAATGAATAAATTAGCTAACTGGCTACTTAATTATGTGTAATTGCAAACATGATATGTTTTAAATAAAAACATTATTACCCCTATTGGTGATAGTAAAACATGTTTTCATTGTTTAATTGTCAATTTATTTGATTTATACAAGATCAGTGGGAGAATATGGCATACTTTCATATTTTGAAAACAAACAAAATGGTGACCTTGTCATCATCTCTAGTCAACATTAGTGATTCATTTGCCAAATAGGAAATGTCCAAGTTATCCTTCAAATTATATGTGGCAAAAGTTTTGCGAAAGTTATTTTTTAGCCAAAAAATAAGTTTTCTGCAAATTGCAACTTCTAGATGTCTATCATACGAAATTATCAATAATTTGAAAATTATTTAATGAATTAAAAAAAAAGGTGAAAATACGAAGATTAATATAACATTCTTGGTTCATAAAGTTATGAAGCTTTTGCACATCTATTTTATTTTTATTTCTTTGTTATATGGGAGAATGCATATTGTGTTGTCAAGATCACTGTACTAATTGATTTATTGGTAAGTATATACCACTAAGTGCCCAGCCCTACTTTAAAGCTGATTAAATAATATGTAGTACCAGGAAATTATAAAAACTACTAGAATGAAATTACTCGTAAATAGGAAGTAAGGTAAATATCACAATCTCAGCCAATAACATACTATACATACCATGTTAACTATTATTCTAATGCCGTTAAACATACCTTGGCATCTTAAATGTTATTTACCTTTAAAAACAAGCTTACCTTCTCATCTTGTTGTTTTGCGGTTTTGGATGGCTGAGCAGTTTTATTATCGACCTTTCTTTTCTTAGAACGCACCTGATCATATAATTCTCGATCTTCAGGAGAAAGTCCCTGTAAGAACAGAAAGATATTTAATTAACAATTGACTTTTTTTTAATCCTAAAAATAGTTAAGTATTATAAGTTAATATTTTCCTACACTGAAAATATATTTCCAATAGATACTTACATCTCCTCACATAATAGCTTTTCTCATTCATTGCTGCCCTCTATATGCAAAAATTTTTTTTGCTCACCAATAAATAACCTTGAAACTCCTACCCATCCCACATTTTACATGGTTCCAGTGCTTATTTGCATGCAGCAATCCTCCACCAATAAGAGGCCACACATCCTGATGCAGTTGCTCCCAATCTTCACTTCAAGATGAGGCACAAAAAAGCATTGAAAGTGGGGAAGAAGAGTGGGAAGCATAAGCAGAGGTAAGTATCTATCAGAAATATATTTTCAGTGTAGAAAAACTAACTTCTGATACAATATTTTACTTCTTCTCAAATAATAGCTACAATCCCACACTGAATAGGTGGAGGTACCGGTGCATCTGAAAAAGGCCCATGGAGTGTGACTTCTCTTGTTAGCAAAACATACTAGTGGAAGACTGCACCACTTCTGTACCAGGTATACTCTTTGCCCATTTTGGAAGTGTCCCTAATTAGGCTGAAAAAGGGGGGTGCACCCATGACTGTATTCATGTTGGTTGGTCCATCTCTTCTCCAAAACTGAACACCCAGGAACTGTCCTCCAGGAGATGGTAGGAAGGAGAGTTCTCAACCAATGATTAGAAATGTCGGCTAGTTAAGTGTTTTGACAAGACCAGCTCTCCTAAGAACTAGCCAGCAGGAGAGGGTAGAATGGGTTCCCCAACCAATAAGTGTGATTAATATATAGATTTATGTTTCCTATGGTGTAAAATGGTTAGGGCTCGTTACATTGTACCTAGTGGATCAACTCCAGTCTAAAACCAGGTGCCATCAGGAATTTATTGTCCAGTCCACGATATGAGGAGGGTCTGTACCATTTTCACCTCATGATGACGAGAGTTGAGAAAAATTTTCATTCCATCTTCCTAGACAGGGCACATGTGAAAAGCCACAACCAGCACAAGCCACCCAAGAAGTGCCTGTCTGGTGGTTCATTCAAATCCAAAACCAGATGAACTTCTGGTTCCTGGTCCAGCTCCTTACCACACCAGATATCACAAGTCTCAACTAACAGATGGTATGCTGGGTGTTCCCCAGCTAGCCAGATTAACTATCGGCCAGTCTAGCTCCTTTCCATACCAAACTCCTGAGCCACAGCCTACTGAAGAAGGTATGCCAGAGGTTCTACAACTGAATAGTACAAAATTATGTCAATGGTAGAATGAGAAGTCCCAACCTGAGGAGTGACCTGCATTTTGGTGGATCTACTTTAACTTATGAATAAGTAGGAGGATCTACATCTGCAGAACACCACTGCCCTACTCTCAACTGAATGGAATTGAGCACATTCAGGAAGAAGCTTCCAATGGCTAAGAACTGGTAAGTGGTAAGGACTTCCATACTCCACGTATAGAGGTAGGGGAAAAACATGGTACAGAGTCTGGAGGAACACTACACTGAAGACTATGCAATGGGTGATCACAGTAACCCTATTTTGAAAAACAGACCATTCTTGATTTATTCAATCGAAGAAAAGGCAGTTATCCCTTTCTACTTTACTCATGATAGTCCATGAAACAGTACAGTCTGGGACAGGCATAATTATGATGCAATATACCATGAGGTGAACCTACTAGCAGTTGTGTGGAACACCTCATCTTGACAGTGTATGTTATAGGCCTTATGGTTTTGTAAATATAGAAATATTGGCTAGTCCAGCTCCTTGCCATACCAGAACTCCTGGGACACTACTTGTGGGAGGTAGTATGCTGGGATTTCCTATCTGTATTTTTGATTTGTTTTTGTGAAAGGCCACACAGTGTGGATTTATTGGCAGGTCCATATCTCCCAGGAACCATCCTGCAGGAGATGATATGCTGGGGTTTCCCCTGTCAATAAGTATACCTGGACAGGTACCACTCACCACTTAGCTTGATCCATTATATTAGAAGGGTGTGACCATATGAGGAAATGAAAAGTAGACACACTGACTCACAGTTGAATTAATGTGTGTAGAATGACAACAGACAGAATGCAAAATGAGAGCAGAATGGGTATGAGGAAGTGAGAACCAAGAGTAGGGGTAGGACTGGAAACCCAGTGTGCACCAGCCAGAAAATTGCTATCAGATGGATATGACATGGATTGGATTGGATAATGGATAGAACCATGGGAAGGAGACAGATAGGAGGGTAGGCAGACAGAAAAACTATGGTCCTATCCTGACCGAAGGCATCTAATGCTAAAGGCAAAGGATGAGGGACAGGGAACCAGAAGAGGAATAATCTGATATTGGAATTGGTGGCAAATGCACCTGGATGTGGAGTATCCCACTGGTGGCATAGACACCAGAAAACTTGGGAATTGAAGACCACTCCATGAGAAGGATCTTGTCTGGGTGAGATAATTAATCCATGATGAGATTCAATGCACCTGGAACATGATATGCAAGGAAGCATGTGTGATATGAATCAGCCCAGAACAGGAGTTATAATGTTCAGAAAACACATAGCATGTGAATGGGTTCCATCTTGTTAATCGATGTACAAGACAATGTTTAACTGGAGTGAAGTTCAAAAATAATAAACAACAGTTAGTTTATAACTGTAGAAATAAAGTGAAAAACAACTATGTTGTTTAAGAAAAAACTTAAAAGCATGAGCAAAAATCAAGAAGTGAAGACTGGGTTAACCTGTGTAGAGGGAGCAGCTGCATCAAGAGTGTGTGTTGCACTCCTATTGATGGAGGATTGCCGTATGCTTATTTGCATCTGAAGATGCAGCAGAACTACATTAAACATGGGGTAGGTGGGAGTTTCAAGGCTCGTGGCAAGAAAAAAATTTGCACACATCACATATAGAGGGAAGCACTGAATGAGAAAAGCTATTACGTGAGAGGAGGTAAAATATCATATTGCAACTTTCATAACCTTTTCTGGACAAGATGAATATTACTGATACTGTTCTTTTCATTTTCACAGTGAAAATATGTAACCGAATTGCATGAAACTTGGTATAAGCTTTCTAAATAGTGAAAAAAAATTCATAAAATTACATTTACTATTTGTATCATTTTTTTACATTTTGATGAAAAATAAAAAATACTTGTTTGTCGTAAAACTTCTATATTTTTATTATTCATCAGAAAGTTTCATTTTAGATATCCAATCAGTTTTAACTTGTCAACATTCATTAATATATTTTATTTGTTAATTTATTTTAATGACTGAAGCAGTTGACTTCTCTGTAAATCATACAAATATTGTCTAGAAATGTGAGATAGTATAGGACTACAAACTTCAGCTGAACAAATGAATGTTTTGACCATAACAGTAATGAGCATGCACAAAACGTCAATGTTATCCTAGCATTGCAATACCAAAGCAAGACATTTAAAAACTATATATACATTGCAGCAAGTTTTTAAACCTTTCAATAGTTATGCATCGTCACCAATTCACTAGAAATGCTGGGAGTGAAAGGGTGGGAATTATTCTCTTTTGGGCTGATGGAAATTTACAGATTTTTGTGTTAGGCCTAAAACTTGTGACCTGTAATGAGTAATTCAGATTCAAAGGCAGTTGCTGCATTCCACAAAAAGCTGGAAGAAATGAAAGATATATGCCCTTGAATTTTTAACTTGTATCACCAGTGTGAAGTCACGTTGGTAGTTCAGTCAAGTATGGTTCACCTATTTTAGTGGTATATTTCATGTTTCATAAATCTACTTTAGTAATTCAAACATCATATTTTTTACATTTAATTGGGTGGTTCAGTTATTCTAAGTACATTTGTTTTGAAATTTCAGTCATGTGTAGTGCAACTGTGTCAGCTCTCCCAACCAGGTCCATTGAAGAATCATGATAGCACAGTAGTAGTAGTATGTGGCTTAGCACACTTCACTGGAACATGCATGTTTGATGCTATCAGTTGATATATAAAATTACTAAAATAACATATCATAAAGACTCAGATTCAATTCAATTTACCACAAAATACTTTGTTTTTCACAATATAAATCATTTCATAACAATTAATTAATAAGGATTCTAACTCACAGCCAAAAATTTCTGAAGCTCTTTATTGTACTTCTGCATTAAATCTTGAGATCGCTTCTTGTACTTCTCTCTATCTCTATTTAACATGGCCTTCCAACGCTTGGCAATTTCTGCCATTCTATTTTTTGGATCCACTTCTGTCAGAATGCTGAGCATTTCTGAGGAGAAGACTCCATATCCACTCCTAAAAGAGAGAAAAAATTATGAACATATTAATGATGAATGTTAACAAAAGTTAGATCAAGAAATCATTAAAAGCTAACAAAGGAGTTACTTTTAAAGTAGGACATTAGTTAAGTAAGGTCAGAAAATAAGCAGAAAAAGAAGTGAACAGTCTATACATGTTAGAAAGTAAATTATTCAGTCGTGGAAAAATCAGCCACATAGATCAGAGTCAGTAGAAAATTATGATGAAAAAAAGGCAATAAACAAAAATTATAAAGCTAGCTGGAAACTTGAAATTTTTAGCCTGAAAATGGTACCTCATGTGCACATGGGCCAAAAAAACTGAGTTAGAGACCCCTAGGATTCAGGTATAGCCATCACTAATTTTGAATTAATGACTAAAGACAAAATTGTCAGTCAGCTACACACACACACACCACCACCACAAGGGCTTTGTCCAGCTGTTTGAATAAAAAATAAAGGGATTGACAACCTTTATGGCATACCCAAGCTAAAAGAGTAGAATGTTATCATATCTTGAATCCCAGGTCCCATGATTTGTAACTCAACACACTAGCCTCTAGGTCACAACTGGCTCTGGTCGGAAAGACATCACAAAGTAATTTTTGCTAATTACACATTCATTAAAAGAGAGATGACCAAGCAAACAAGCTCCAGAATCTGCCCAAATACATAATTTTTTGTGAAAAAAATGATCACTTAATTTATTAGGACATTGTAATTTATGATTTATTACCACATGTTGGAACATTTCTTCAAAAAAAAAGGGGGAGAAATTTTACATCAAATTACTTTACCTATGCAAAAAAATGCAATTTTACATTTAATGAATGTTTATGTATTAATTGTCAAAGTAATCATCAAAATTACTTACTGTGGAGGTTTCTTGGGTTCACCCTTGAACAAACCTTTCCTAGAGATGGGACATTCCAGTCCAGCCTCCTTTCTGATAAGAAAATAATTAATACATTCATACCTATTATTATCGTGTTCTAATGAAGTACTTAACAAGTTTACATAAGAGCTTTAATCATGTGATCCCCAAGGACAATTCTACAGGAATACAAAATGCAAGTGATTCATTAAAAAAAAAAAATTACTGGACAAGATTTTTACATACTAATGTAGGTTTTATTTTTTCAGTGTCCAAATATAAAATTTAAATCCATTGTCTTATTATTGAAAAAAAAAAGCAAACACTGAATGGATTAATCATGATCATGGTTATACTTGAAAGGATGGTAAAGCATCCCTATATACTTCAAAAGTAAAAACTTGTAGCGTGAATCACCATGCATTACTTTTTATTGAAAAAAATCTACAAGAGACACATAAAACAAATTGTAATACATTCATTTCAGATATCAATTTTAATAATTGTCACTAGTCATATTTTGGAAGTAAAGGTAAGTACACACATTTTGATCACACTTAAGAAAAAAAAGGAATAAATGTGGTTTTCATAATGTTTGTCAGAATTTAAAAATATGATCCTTGCCAACTGTCAAACTAAAAAGGCTTTTAGTTATATTTCTTAACAGTATAAATATATACTATGTTGTTCTTGGGTTTAGGATTCTTCTACAGTAGGTGTCTGTGATTTGTTAATGATAAATTCAACAACGAAGCATGCACTTCACTTGTTTTTAAAATAATATATATATATTCAAAACAAGTTAATGCATGTACAATAAATTCTTCAACACTATGGATATTATGGGCATATCATAAACACTATATATGTAGTTCTCTCCTTCTTGTCAAATATCCACTTAGGCCTATTCAATTACTTTAGAATTTCAGTTGACAAGCCAAACTATCTTCTCTATTTCTTTCACACTAGTATTCTCTGTGATTCACTTACAATTGTGGCGTGAGCTACCGTAATTGTTTGGTCTTCTTTCTTCTGAAGATCCTCTGTTCCTTTTGTCAAAGTGCACTCAGGCTGATTCAATTACTTTAGAACCATACTTTGATGAAATAAATTTATTTTTCTTATCTTCTTTTCAACTGTTAGTTTCACTCTAACATATTAAACATTAGGCCTATCACTTCTATGTAACTTAACTTCACAGTAACTGTATTCTCTTTCACTATTATCTGTCTACCTGCTGCTTCCCGCTCATCTCACGCTATTTATATCTTTATTACCCAATCGTCTGTGTCTGTCCACCTTCTATATTCTCGATGTCAATATATTGCATGTGATATTTGATATTCTCAATATCAATGAATTTTTAACAAAACGTTTTACAATCATCTGCTTTTAACTCTTATTATAACAAAAATTAAACAATAATAAAATATTCATTTACAAAAATAAATTAATCATTAATATCTAAACCCAACAGTCTTTTATATTATGACAATGTTATAGAAAAGAAAATGAAGCACTAAATGCTTATACTTTACAACTTAAATCTCAACTTCTACAAAGTGCACACTACTTTTCCATAAAATATCTAGTTGTTATCTATACCTTTAACTTGCACTAAAACATGCTCACTTAGTGTACCTAATAAGTAATGCTAAAATCTGAGCCAAATATTTTTTCATAAATTGTGAAATTTTCTCGGAAATATAAAAAGAAAAAATTTAATAGTCTTTTCTGATTAATGATAATTAGATATAATTCTAAATACAACTAAGATAGTTTTAAGTCAACAGTGTTAAAATCAATATATTTTAAAACTACTAACCCCTTTATCCCATTTGTCTCAAATGATTGTTTCTTGGCTTCTTCTGCCATTCGTTTGTATTTCTCCTAAAGAACAACAACAAAAGAACAAAAACTGAAGACTTCAAGAGTAAAGATATTTTCTAATGTACTAAACATATAATTATTAAATATCGATGAACAACATAGTTTGATTAAAGTGCATGTCAAGACTTTTTTTTGCAGTTTAAATTCAAATTTTAATATTATGCAAGTTTTAGTTTTTATATTTCAAAAGGTAATATTTAAATAATTTGTCTATCTTCACTTTTTAGATTTTCTTTCTACCTCTATATGATGTTCTGTGTAAAATAACCAATTACAAACTTACACTATAGATATTGCTATCCCACCATGTAAACTTACAGACTCAAAGTTTCTTGCTTTACTGAGATATAAGCAAAAATTTCAGGTCAAGATGTCATGCCCCCACCTATCTCTCTGACATTTACTATTATATTATTCATAGCCAACAGAAAAAGCAGATTGTTCCTTATAGATAAAATAGAAAGTTTTTACTAAAAACTTTTAACATCCATTTAAGAAGTTATAGATTATACAAATGAAATAGGAAAATTGTAAGGCGAAAAGAAGAATTTTTGTTCTTAGCATGCAAATCAACTTTTACTTAGGTTCACTCTGTAAAGGTTTCATAACTTCACAGACAAATCTTTAGTAAAAATAGTATATTAAAAAAATCTGATTTTTTTGGGGTACAACAGACTTGTAATATTTACTAAAAGCTTGTCAAATTTTGTGAAGATACACTATGTATGTTCATAGTTATAGTATATATAGTTTTTCAAAAACAAGGTTGGTCAAAATCACCAAGCCAGCACTCGTGGAATTAATAAATCTGTTTAAAGTTACAGCTGAATGAACAGAAGTCTTGCACTTGTGGAGACTCATTCTTTAGTTCTATTAAAACAGCATTGAAACTTAACAGAGAGCAACAAGCTGATGTTTTTTTCTCCTTTGTTTTGAGAAAATTCATACTTAAAACAACATCAAACTATAGATGAAACCCAAAAAAAAGAGATCTGTTACAAAGAGAAGGTTTTACTAAACAGAGCTTCAGAATTTTCATACCAATTCTAGGAAAAATAAAACTTTAAGCAAGGACAATATGTTAAAAAAAACATGGAAAAGGAAAGAACAGATGGAAAAATTTTAACTATTTTCACCTTCATTGGTGTGTCTACTTCAAGGCAAAAATAACCAAAAACCTTTGAAAAATACTCATATTAACCCCATTGCAATGGACTCATGTATTTTACATGACCTTGTAACCATGGTGGTATACATACTATGACTCTTAAGGTACTTGTGTATCTTCACCAGTTTTGGCAAGCTTTGAGTACGCGTCAAATCTTTTGTATACAAAAAACTGAATTTTTAGTTAAGTATTTTTATTAAAACTTTGTCTGTAATTATATGGTGTCAGAGTGCTGACTTCTCTGAATGCAAAGTGATTTTCATGTTATGATTAAAAATTCTTTTCTTCATCTGAAAATTAAAATATTTCATTTTTAAAATCCCTAAAACCTCCTAAATAAATATCAAATGTATTTTTTTTTTTCAGAAAAATGTTGTATTTCCTATACTATAACCATACAGGGTCAGTAAATTTAAGTGACCTCATAACCACCATAAAAAAATTGGGAAATAAGAAAAAATTCTTAATTACCCTTTTTTCTTTCTGGAATGATTGCAAATTGTAACAGGAAACCACAATTGTTTATCCTAAATAGCTTAAAAATTGTGACAGTATACATCGATTTATACTTAATTTTATTTTTTACTGCTTTTTGGACTGTTTCTAACTAATAATCCTGCCATACAAGTTGCAAGTCACTTGGTGAACATGTAGCTCATGTTACCCTATCAAATTACATAATGCACAGGCTACTCGCAAACATACCTCGTGAAAATTTTCTTTGTTATTTTATGTAATCTAAACTTATATAACCTAATAAGTTTCTAAATTTTACATGTTAGTGGCTCTTATAATAATGAATATAGAATACACATAAAAACAAAAAATATAGTACTTACCAAAGTCTAAACTAAACCATACTTTTTATACTAATGGTACTACTGCAATAAATAATTATTTTTTCAATCAAATAATGTGCCTAAGAACATATAATCATAACACATAAAATGCAGATGATATCCTATAACTATCATAATTTTTCTGTATTTCCTGTTTGAATAAAGTTTGGAAATGGAAGTGAAATAGACAATTCTCTATACACAAAACAATATAATTAATATGTCATTTGATAGATCAAAACTTTGGCTTTATATTAGTTATAAATAATATAGTATTGAATGGCAGAGAGAACTATTGGTAATTTGTGAAAGAGAGGATGTGACAGGTGGGCATGGCAGGAAGGGGTCCGATTTTCTAGTTTATGATTCTGAAACCAACTAGGATTGAAAGGCTGTAAAAATGATATATAATGAGCAATTTACATTAAATTCCATACTTCGTGGAGGGTAGTAAGTAAACTAGAGAAGAGGAAAGACCTAGACGGCAAATATCATAGTTCTCATACTAGGGTAGATTGAGGATTTATTTTTAAATATTACCTTATTAAATTAAGAACTTAAGTAATATTAAAATTTGATTTATTAACTATATTTTGATGCCAAGTTTATTTGTATACATTGATAATAAAGTAATTTTAATTCAATTTTGAATGTAACTCTCTAAAAGGTTGTGACATGCACACTTTGACATACCTGATGCAAAGTGGTTAACATGCAAAGATCAAATGGCAGATAAAGAATGCATAATGAATCAAATGTATGGAAGAAAGGTATACAGGTACAGATAGCAGTTAATAATGCATAGATAATGAGTATGTGCCACTGGTATCTCATATGTTCCAAGACAGAAATTTTGATATAAGAACAAGACCACAGGAATAAATTCAAGAAAATACAAACTATAAGAAGAAAGAGTACTAGAAATAACCAATAAAACTTGAATAAATGGGTATAAAATGCAAAAATTACAAGAATGCTCCCCCTCTATAGTAAAAAAAAAGAATAAACTGCACCCGAGTACAGCCATATCTTAGCAGTTGTCAATAGACAATGCCACACCACCATAATGTCTGTATTAAGAAGTAATATTCCCTGAAATAGTTTGCTGAATACATTCATGACTCTCAGTACAGAAATTTCACATGACAAACACGTAGAAACCAAGGTTTCTGCTGATGAAAGTTACTCCAAACAACAGACTGATGTGAAATTTCATGTGTCAGCAGGTGCTGTATGGAACCTCTAATGAGGGTACGAGAAACTAGTACTGTTGATAATACAAAGGGTTGAGTAACTTATATCATATGATTTTGGAAATGCATATCAGCAACTCACGTAACAACCAAAGCAAATATACAACTGCAATAGGACAACATGTTTCAGATTTACATTTGAAATTGTTTGGCAATTCCTAGGTAGTCTGATGACACTGAAAAGTGATTGCTTTTGGAAAGGGTATGTAATGCCCCTTTCTGATGCAAAGCAATCATACACTCAGGTTCTAAAGATGTGTTCAGGGATTTAAAACTTATGAGATGAAGGTATCACTTGTACTTAACGGCACTGGAAAACAAAGGAATATGAATCAACTTGGTGAACCAGGACCATCCAGAAAGAGATCAACAACAAGTCATACCATAGTTATGGTAACTAAAGTGTAGTATCTGAAACAGGTGAAAATCCATTGGCAAAAAGGTATGCAACATAATCAAGAAGGATATATATCTGGAAAACTGATACAAATCATGTGCATCTGGTGACTTGATTGATATGTATTAATATATAATAGCATGAATACCTTTTTCCTTCTCCAACTGCTTGAGTTATGCATCATTCAAATGGATATGTCATTGGCACTGAAAAATCATCATCTTTATACATTAGATAAATCACAGAAAGCACGAATGGAGGAGTGGTGTGCTCTGGACATAGAAGTCTCATGATAAGAGCTCATTTTCAAAAGAAACTATACTACAAGGCTGTTGTAAAGATGCCATCAGATAGAACATGAGTGGATGTGGCAAAATGAACTGTAATGATATGGTGAGGCCACAAAAGTGTTTGAATATAACATTCTCAACCTTTGTAGGAACGGTTGAGATAGGTAGCTCAAATGTTTCAAAAGTGATGTTATTTAATGCAGGGTATGTTCTTTGAGTGATATATGACAATGCACTAAAATTCTTGCAAGTGACTTGGCTGTTACATGTGTGAATGTTACTTTCAGAATAGTAAGATACATGTTATTACTGAGTGGCCTCAATGGATGCATAGCTTCTCAAAAACAACCACTTATGAAAGATCATTAAACTAAAAAGCTAATTAAGCTAAAAAACTTTTTGGTTTAATAATAATCAACAGTAAATTTCCAACAGAAAAAAAAAGGATAAAATCTACTTACCTTTTTCTTTTCAGTGAGCTCTTTAAACTCTTTACTTAATAATTTCAGTAAATCAGCTTTCGACATTTCTGGGTTTTTGGTTTTTGCCGACTGAAACTTTTCTTGTTGATAACAGGTAAGGGGAGTTGTTGGTTTCTTGGACTTGTCATCTTTATCATCAAAAGCTGAAACTGAGTCTAACGTTTTTCCTTTGATTATGTTGCCATTGGGTGTGGTATCTGTGTTTTTCTTTTTTGGAGTTTTGTTCTCTGTTAACACTCTCTGTCTTTCCTCTTCAGATAAACTGTTTAAGTATATTGCATACTTTTCCTTGTACTTAGCATTTGCCTGTAAAATATAGACAGCATTATTAACTTATTCCTTGTACTATCAGAATACTGGTTTACTAAATGTATGACATCAACAATAATTATCCCCTTGTACTAAGCACTCTATACAACTCTTAGGGGCTGAAAGTTTCAAGTACAAATAACTTCTTTTTTTTTGTACTTAAAGTTCACAAAAAAATTTCAAGTCTCAATAATAAATTCACAAGTTTATGAAGTTACTGTAACCAAAGGAAAGTCTATATTCTTATGCTATTTTTTATGACATAATGTCATATTTAAAGTCTGTTTTCTATCTGACATTATAATACTGAAATGCAGTATTTTAACTGATTCCAACATATAAAAGTAAAACACTTTACAAGCTACTAAATAAATCAGAAAAAAAATTAATATAACAAATTCAGGCTAAGAACATTACTGAAAAATACCTTTTGAGCTTGTTTGTTGTAGAAGTCTCGTTGGGAATCACTAAGAAGTTTCCATCTTTTGGAGATTTCTGCCATCTTCTCTTTGGAGGGGACATCCTTAAGTTCACATAACATGATTCGGGAAAAAAGGCTATATCCAGAGCTACATATACAAGATATATACATCAGATAATTTCCGTTTTATGGAAATATTAATAACCAAAAATTATTGTTATGGTTACCTATTAACCCTATCGCTCTGGGTACCTTTTACCGTGCATGACACAAGGTTTTAGTGCCTTACATTCAAATTTTAATTAAACTACTTCTTGTTTATGTAAAACCAACTAGAATAGCATAAAATCTTAGTTAATAATTCATATTTTAACCCTATTACCCCAGGTATCCTTTACTGCACATGACACAAGGTTTTAGTATCTTACATTCAAAATTATATTATTCTACTTTTTGTTTATATTATACCAATTACAATAGCATAAAATCTTAGCTAATAATCCATATTTTAATAGTATACAAGTTTTAAGTTCTTAATTCTACAAGGAAATATTTTAAAAAATCCTGAATTTCCACTAGTGTGACCCATGTGACACATTTTGTCTTAGCATGTCAAAAATGTACAAAATTAAATGTAAATTACCCTCTATAAAATCATTATTGCTCAGACAAACCATAATTTTTATAGTCTTCAATTTTGTTTAGTTACAGAGCTACTGAATAGAAAATCAGACCCCTCCTGCCACACCCACTTGTCATATTATCTCTTTCACAATTCGTTGATAGTTCTCTCTTACGTTTCATTATATATATTACCTATAAGCAATAGAAAGTCAAGGTTTTCATCTATCAAATGGCGTATTGTATAACGTTGTGTTCTAAACAGATAATTTTTCAATTTCACTCAGAGTAGCAACATGGTTCATAAAGGAAAGTTAATGACTAGCTTGGATAAATTTGTAACAGCTCTTGTCGCATAGTTAGAAGGCCAGGAAAATTT
>NW_013667018.1:177332-182700 GCF_000517525.1 Limulus polyphemus | reverse complement strand
TGTTACAATTTAAAGTCATTCTACTGAAAAAAAAAAGAGAGGAAATTTGAGATTTTTGAGATGACGAAAAGTATTTTTAATTTTAACATGAAAATTACTTTCCACACGGAGTATTTAAACAAATACTCGATATATACATGGACAAATCTTTATTTTATTTTATTAAAAATACTTCTCTAAGAAATATGACTTTTTTGTATGTGAAAGATTTGTAATACTAACTGAAAGACTGCCAAATGTTGTGAAGATATACCCAATATATTTAGAGTTATAAGTATTAAACTTATAAAGACTTTAAATGAGTACAAATACTCATGTGACTCAGTCAAGTTGACCAATCTTGTACCGAGAGGGTTAACAGAACCACCCAATTAAAAATTATACTTTTTTTATGTAACACCAGATACATGAAAGTTGAACTTTTCTTTTATCTTTTTATGGAACAATTTATGTTGACAGAAGATGCAAAAACTATGTTTTAGCAATTAAAAAAAAAGATTAATGTTTCAGTGGTTAGATTTTAAATGAAAAAAAAAAGGAATGCTTGACAATATTCCAACAGTCAGCCAGTGAACAAAATGTGCTATTAGTCAGAGGAAATAAAATCTTACTTTGGAGGGCGTTCAGGTTTTCCATCATAACGATCTTTTAATTCTTTTTCCGCTTTACTTAGAACATTTTTAACAGGGTTAGGTTTAAAGTCTGGATGGGATTGAAGGTAACCTGCTACATCCTCCTAGGAAGAAAATACAAAAAACTTTTTATTTATTTTGGAAATTGAAATATCAAATATATTCTTTTATTAAAGAACTATTAGCAACAATGGGATAGAACTACTAAAAATAAATATGAAACCCAATCTAGTATTTGATTCACCACTTGTCACTGAGTTATACTGGTACATATTCTTCAAATCCTATACAATCACAGGTTCACTGTGGTAAGTAAGAATCACCATACATATAATGAGATTAAATATTCCTCAAAATATTTTCCAAGAAATAATGAGTGAAAATTCTTAAAATTTCAATTGGATTATAGATATACCATACAATATGCTAAACAAATGGAACTTAATTTTAAAGACTTAAGAGAATTGATCATATTGTGCTTTTAACAGGCTCAATAATATACTAATATAATCCTCTAGAATTATCAAAACTAAGATTTAGCTTTCAATGAAACTCCAGATATCTTGTTAACCCTTCTAGTACCATAAAGTATTGAACAAAAAATGCACTTGGGCTAAGTGAAAAAAAAACAAACTATGGGAACAGAATGTTGGTAAACAAAGGGTTGCAAGTCACCATATCTTATTTAAAATTAATTTATCTTTCATTCTGTTTTGTTCTCTCCAAACATGTTATGCTATTCTAAGCTATTCATTGCACAACAGACTTTACTACATCTAGTTACAAAACACACAATATGAAACAAAATGTTTCCACTGAACATAAGATTATCAAGTGGACTACAAAGAGTGTGTTTTATAATCCTTATAAAAAAAAAGATGCTTATAAACGAAAACTTTCTTACAGAAAATTTTTGTTCTTCCTGGACTGCTTTTCTTATCCATTTAATTCGCTTGCCATCTGAGAGAGCATTCCACTGTTTTCTAGCTTTCTCCAATGAATCTTTCTTTTCAAGCTATAAAATAACAGGTATTAGCAAATACGATATACAAAAACTATTTAAAGTTTTACTTTTCAAAATTATTTTAGCTTTTTGTAATCTCCAACCTACATGAATGGGTCTAAAATTTTTCTTTGTTCATATCTGTAAACTATTTGGATAATAGAACAAGTTTAACCTACACGAGATATTAATTTTTGAAAACTGCACACACACGAGCTTTAGAAACCTTAACTTACTAAAACTGTTATAAAAATATTCCTTCCCTTTCTCCTGTTTTTAAGAGTAAACCAACAGTGTTTCTACATATAGTTTTCTTTTGCTAGACAGATATGACTATAGTACGTTGTACCTAAGAATTTTGACCCTTTAACTGCCATGGGTTTGGAATTTTGTACCAAAATAAAGAAAGGGTGTTACTAGTGTTTACATCGGGTACCCACCCGACAACTTTATTACCCGCTTCCAAAATCACTACCCAGATCCATCAAAGCAATGACTAACATTTAACTGCATGCATTCTTTTCATTTTTTTTCTTGGCATTCCAGCTTTCCAAGGTCATCTAAGTGTAAATATTGAAAATGGAATGTTTTGCACATGTTAAAAAATAAAAAAGAATTCACCAAAACTTTGCTGTGTGTATTTTGTTTACCATGCATTCCTTTTTCTCAGATAGTACCCAAGCCTTATCCCCACCAGTGATAGTGACAGTTTACTGGATACAGTGTACTAAACACATAATCTTATGCAGTTTTCAGCTTGCATACTGAGGCTTGCAATGTTATGCACAAAGCCTGTATGCAGTGCAGCAAACCACTCCATGAGTAATGTACACTCGACTCCAAACATGCACCTGTCATCGTGTGTTCGTGAACTACATTGGTTGATACGGTTTGGGTTATACTATAACTCCACCATATTGGATTGATCTCCTAATCATATAAACTGTGTATCAGTGACAGAAAATGGAAGCATGCGATTGGCCAAGCAATAATATAAGACTGTGATACTCATCTAAAGTTTGATATAAAATATCTAACTCTAAAGTAAAGGAGGGACCGTAAACATTGGAACTAATGGCAAAGTAGTAAAATGGTTTTTGTCATGGTTACATAACTAACGTAAGCACGTTTACTTATGGCTTGCAAGTTACAACTGCTCTGTAAGCCACAAACCCTTGCTTGTGTCTAGGATGGAAAAATTAAAAATGACACAAAATACAGGGACACTGAACATACAGGAGAAAATCAGCATGACAGACAGTACAACAAGCAGTAGGCTAGACTCTAAATATAATTGCTTCACTTCAGTTTCATGATTTTTCGTAGAACTTTTTCCTTTAGTTTTAAACGTTTTTATACCAGCATTTAATCTCCTTCCCCGTGACTTTAGTTTTCCAAATTCTAGCGAATTTACAAGATTTCAAATATCGGTAGTCCAACCCTAGGCTAACAAGTCTTTCAGTTCCCTTTGACCTTTAACAGTAAGTAAACTAACATGTACCCAGGTTGGAAATTTCTATCCAGTGTAAACACTAGATGTTACCTCTTCAAACTTCCAAAAGTTTACAAGTTTCAATTTTCAGACATGAATTAAATGAAATAATAAAACATGTATTTATGTCTTTTACTGTGTATCTAGAAACAAACCTGCCCCTGGCAGAGTTGTTGATCTATAACCATGGTAATGAAAGAGTTAGTGATATTTTATTTTACAAGTCTTTTGTTCACAGATAAATCAATGCCCATATAGTATACATAAATATAAATTCTTGAATGCAAAAGAAAATACACAAATCTTACTCCTGCATATTCACTTCTTTTCATTCGATCAGCAAGAAACAGGTTGAATGGAGTCTGGGGTTTTGCTGGTCCTGCATTGCCAGAAGAGGGATGTTTTGAATCTGTCACTGGAAACTGATCTGGATGTTCTTTTCTGTAAGATCAGCATAAAACTTAAAATGTCCAAAACACAACAAAATCTAATTCTGTGAGTGACAAAGAAACCCAATATTTAGTCCAGAAAATTCAAATATTTTTTCCTGATGGATAAATCTCAAACAGTTATGTGAACCTTCTTGGAGTAGGTATTTCTAAATGTTAGAAAAACATTTACAGCATAAGGTAGGATAACTAATAAGCATTTTTAGACCAAAATTATTTTAACCAACACTATTTTTTGGAAGGGTAAACAATTTATTTTTGTTGTTGTTAGCATGACAAGCTCCATTTGGTAAAAAATAATTAAACATCTTGCTTTAAATCACATACACACACAAAACATTACCCAAAGAAAAGGATTAATTTGTTAGTTCAAACAATTTTAATAAGACAAAAACTTATTACACAGACATGTGTTGTTGTTGAATATAATCTACTTTGTGTCAACAGTTTTATTATAATTTACTTTCATTGTAGAGCCACTGACCTGTTATAATGGGGTAAAATAATGAACAAAATGCCAATAACTTTACATACAACAGTATTCTACTGCAAGATGAACATACTTAAATTTCTCAAGCTCCTGTTTGTAAACTTCATTTTCTTTTTCATAGCTCTCTTTGTATTTTAACTGAAAAAAAAATAAATCCATAATTATTTGATCAAAAATTATCACCTTACTTCATTAAAGCAGCTTAATATAAAACAAAACTGAAATTATATGACAGATTAATTTCAGTGAACAATGCCTTGAAATAAAATTAACTCGTGTTGAATAAATTTGAAATACAAGAATCTGACTATGTATGCAGTTTCTTACTTTTTTCTTCTCTGGTAGTTGCTGAAACTTTTTTGACAATAGCTTAGCAAGGTCTGTCATGGACATATCAGGATGTTCACGGCTGTATTTCTGTCGTTTTTCCAAAAAATATCTGAAGTAAGGGGTCAATGGCTTCTTTGGCATTTCAGGATGTTTCTGGAAAGTAGTTACAAGTTGACAAATTAATATTGTTTTAATTACTAAAAAAAATTCCAAATGCTCGAAAACACCTATTAACTTAACTACTTCAATAACAACAAATGGGTTTTAAACCAAACTTAACTACTGTATCATCATGATATGACATACATTTATATGGACAAAATAATTCTTGTATGTCTCCTGTGACTGTTTTAAGTGATATATCAATTGTGTATTGGGAAAAATAACCTAATGATTAACTTACAAATAATTATTATAAGGTGTTAAGCCAAAATGTATGTTAGTGAAAAAAAATGGACCTATTGCAAAATCAGAGAGTTAAATTATTCTCTCTCTTTTTTTTTAAATAACAGAAGTCACTCACTCTTCATCATTATCATGTAACAGATAAAGGAGTTTAAAACTAGTTTTATGAATGACTAGAGTTATAATCAATTTTTAAATGTGATTAGGTAATAAATCTATTATTTAAAGGTTGAAAGTGAAAACCAAGAAATACTTTACTCGATCTTCACAAGTAGTTATCTTCTCAGTTGAACTTACCTGCTTCTTAGATGATGAAAATGATGACCATGGGTGTTTTACCCATTCCTTGGCATCATTTACCATGTCAGTAAGTGTTCTAAAGCGACGTAGCTGTAAAGACAAGGAATGTAACAAATGTTAAATTCTAATTTATAAGAAATATGTAATGTAGTTTAGAAATCACAGCTTATTTTTATCAAAGATTTTGAAAATAAACATATATATATATATATATATATATATATATATACACACACACACACTAATTAATTTAATTTATTTACCTTC
>NW_013667018.1:175772-177311 GCF_000517525.1 Limulus polyphemus | reverse complement strand
TAAGTAACTAATTAGTTAATTATTAATTAATAATAATATAGTAGTTAGTTAAGTTATAACTACACTATTTATTTTATTATAATAATTAATTAAATAATAATATATATATATATATATATATATATATATATATATACACACACACACACATTAATTAAATTTATTTCCTTCAGGTTTTTAATTACTAATAGTTTATCTAGTTTTTAGGTTACTACATTTATAACCTTTTAGCATACAAAGGTCTAAAGTGAAAAATGCTGAGTTTATATTCTTGGAAAAACTGTGGTCCAAAACATTCCAAGTAGTTCAGAAGCATATTTAATACATTCACCCATGTGAGTAGATACATGAATGAAGACTTTTACAGATTCAACACAATTACTGAATTTCTTCATTAATATTAATAAAACTTGATGATCTTGAAAATGCCCTAGATAAAGCCATATGGGTTTTACATAATAATACTTCTCACCCTTGTCATGATTTGCAACCATTTCTCCTTACACTGCACACCAGTGTATGAACCAAAGCACACCTTGTCCCAGTCCAGTTTCTCCACGAGTGTATTATACCTCACAGTGTCTATTTTGGGCAAGCAGGTTGCTAAGTTGTTAATCAAATGACTAAGATCCTCTGATGTCCAATCAAATGCAACACCTAGAAAGGAGGTTACAAATTATATTATGAAATATGTCTATTATATCACATATTAATCTGCAATACTCATCTTTGTCCATTTACTGGACAAGATAAGAAATGTTTTCGTGTAACACAACCACTTCTTTATAGATTCAATTCTACAAACATTATCCACTCAGTTAGTCAAATGGTAATTTTTGATTTAAGTAATTTTTAAAATCATAAAATATGGTATCTCTCTGTTTTATAATTTCTGTGATTACCCATCCAATTTCCATTGTATACTTCTCTCATGTATTGATTGTCTAGGTTTGGTTATTAATATTTATTTTATTTTCTTTTACTTCAGGAATTATCTCCTCTAATTCCTTATAATGAAAAATAATACTATAATTCTACACACAAGACTAATACATAATTTTACACAGAAATTGTTAGCACTTAATTTTGTTATAAATGTTAAGGGTAGTTTACCACTTCGATTACTCTGATTTTCTTTATTAGCCTGAAGACTTGCTTCTTCTTTAATTGTCTCAGGCTCCTTTGTTTTTTTGTTGTTCTTTGCAGCTGTAGATGCTAAATTGAGATATGAAAAAAAATAAAATATATAAACTGAATCTTACATTACAACATGAGACTGAAAACACTGTCTTTGCACATACTTTCTTTTGACACAAATTACATAAAAGCATTATATATAATAATTTGGTTTAATAGTTGTATGCATATCATAATGCCAAACTTCAAAAATCCCACTAATTAGTCAAAAATGCACAGAAAGTTTACACCATTCAAATTTTGATTTTTCTAACCCTAAAAGCCCAATACTTAACTTCTGTTACACAAAGATAACAAAGAGAGAGTTCATAGAATTATTTAAAAAATAAATCTATTATTCAT
>NW_013667018.1:164065-174920 GCF_000517525.1 Limulus polyphemus | reverse complement strand
TATATATATATATATATATATATATATATTGGCACATTGCATTTATACCATCAGTCACATTAAACCATAACTTCAGATGAAGCTATATGATTAAGTATCACCAAATTTACTCAGCTATATCAGTGTTATGAATTTGATAAAATCAGAAAAGCACTATAAATCTTAAATACTTCAGATTCAAATTAAAAATACAACTATTATATATTACATAGAAATATAAGCATGCTTGAAAATATGAGAAACCACCTTACTTTGTTTGATTCTCCTTTAAAAATATCTTGCATGTACACAGTAACTAACCCAAATTATATAATATATATTTGTGGTATATCTGAAGGGTCTGTAAATCTATTAAGATTCAAATCATAAATCACAACAATATATACAAGACTTATTATTGACAGAAAAAGTACAAAGCCTGACCATTGTTTCTGAAACAATTTGACTTGTAACTTTCCCAAACACACACAATAGTAACATTTTCTTACACTTAAAATATACTTCTGGTAGGTACTCACCTCCTGTCACACAAAGCTATCTTGATCTTGTTTCTGCCCCTTACCATTGCTAAAAAATTTTAATGCTCAATTCACCAGTCTATATACCCCAAACATTTTGTGCCACTTTTGATCATGTACATAGCATGTGATCACCCTCCACCAACAGTATATCACCACCTATACTGGTGAAGCTAGCTCCATCTGATGTTCCCACTCAATCCTCTCTTTCAAGGATTGGCAGGATCAAAAATGAAAAACACCAGCAATAGGGAGGAAGGGTGTGAAAGAAGGTAAGTACTTACTGGAAATACATTTTCAGTGTAAGAAAATGTTAACTTTCAATACAGTCTTACCTTCTCTCACACAAACCTAGAATCCCACATTGAAAAGGTAGAAGAGCTGGTTTAGGCACCTAACAGTGAAAAGCAACCACCTAGAAATAATTGGTGTGCTCAAGAGACGAAACTGAAGCACACATGTGGGGCACTGCACTACTTCTGGAACAGGTATGCTCTTCACCCTGTAAGAAGGAAATGACCCTGATGTGGGCTGAAAATCAGGATGTGTACAAGTGTTATTCATTCTGAGAGGTGCAATCCATACTAAAAATGAGTATAAGTTTTAATTGTCCTCCACTGCACAAACCAGACCAGAAATCAGCCAGCTTCCGTGGGTGAAGAGCTGCTCTATGAAACAAAAACCCAAAGTGAACTTGATACTCACATGAGGATAAATGACAAGTCAAGGAACAGTTCACCAAAAAACATGACGAAGGAGAAAAACAACTAGCCACTGTTAGGTATCCACCCACACTCAACCGGACAGATGAGGTTCCATAACCCACCCTTGACATTAGGAGGTTGAGGATCACCCAGATAAAAAAAAATAAATTTGAGTAACATAAACATTGTGGCTAGGGCATGTGGATTGTGTAATATATAGATACCAACCCAAACTGTATGTAAACAGTTGGAATTACATAGAGGAAGTTAGCATTCCACCAATACCAGACAAACTCCCAAAACCACTGAAGAGCAAGAAGTACAACAAACCAAACCCGGCATTACGGGGTACTATCATTGCCTCAACTCAATTGTAAGAACAGGACAATACCTGTAACCAGTATTAAGAGCAAAAATCCTAACTCAACCAACAGTAAATGCAGGGAAGACACATCCTGCACTCATAATTACAAGGAGGATATGAAATATTTGCTCAACTGTAGGAACAGTGTATGTACAACCTGTTGCTGGTATTACAAGGCAGATGAAGCCCCAAAGTCAAGTATAAGAGCAGGAAAGGAAACCTCCTGCAACCAGAATTAATGAGAAGGGGGTCTCTACTGCACTCAACCATGGGAACAAGGCAGCAGCATCCTGAACCTAGTATTATAAAGAGGATCCAGCATAGATTAGTCTTACTTCAACCAACAATCAGTCCACTTGGCAATAAGCATCCAGGGGAAAGGAAAGGAAAAAACCCACCTTTGCCCTCTTCTTACTGAGTGGACAAATGTATGGTTGTATTGTAAGGTAAATTTCTGCTTCACACTCAGGAGGAAGTCTCCTTCATCCACCATCCTAATGACTGAGACATGGTAAGGACTCCTGTTTTCCACTTGGAGAGTAAATGCAGTGGGGAGTACTGAGGAATGTCACACTGGACAAAGTGCAATGGGTGTCCATGATTCCTTATTTTGAAAAGCAGACCATCCCCAATTTTTGCAATCAAAGGGCAGAAAGCCCCCTTTACTTTACTCAAGACAATCCACCATTGAGTTAAACTTCTGGATATGTAGAGACACATGAGTATATACCATTAAACATTCCACTAGTGGTCTTGTGGAACATCCCATCTCTACAGTGAGCATCATGACTCTATTGGTATATAGTGCAAGTTTGAGTAAAAGCACACCTACCAGACAACACTTGCCACAGAGTGGAATCTTATTAGTAGCTGTAAAAGAGATTCCCTGAAAAAAAAACATAAATGAAATGTGAAAAGACACACTCAAGTCAAAAGGCAAATGGACATGTGTAAAATCACCATGAGAGGGAGATGATATCCACATGAGAAACATACAACCAGATAGTGCAGGTAATGAGGATCAAAGGAATTGGGAGTAGTCTACATTCCAGCTTGAAAGATTTCTTCCAATGGATGGCAAAAATGAGGAGCCAAAAACATGGCAATATGAAAAATTTAATGAGAAGAAATGTTGAGGATACAGCAGAATATGCCAGCATAAGGAGTTGATGAACCCAAGCAGTTAGTGTGACAAGAGATAGAATACAGGAAACAGAGGAGTCCTAGGTATTAAAAGGTCTGGAAAGTGAACCCCGAAAGGAGGCAGTATGTGCCACATAACACTGTTGGGTTTGAACCTGACAAAGAAGCTAATTGGGATCAGAAAGGGAGTATAGGTGGGAGATGGAAGGTAAAGAAATGGGTGTAAAAGCCAAATGACCTTCCCAGACAACAGAGGAAGGACCAATCTGGATATATGACAACATAAAGGAAATGGTAGAAGATTCTGGTAACATTAATAGCATAACTATCCAATCCATGACATCTGCAAGCTAGGAGGAAAAGAAAACATGTAATGCACCACATACCTGATTAACCCCCAGTAAAAAAAAGTGTAGAGTGTGACAGACCAATTTAAGAAGGTGCCGGAAAAAGTGAATCCAATTTTCTTTCTCATTGATTGTATTCATTCTCAGAAACATTGTCAGGTTGAAAATAATAAGAAAATGCTGGCTGAACTTAGGAATCTAGCTCCTTGTAAAATAAGGTATGTACCTCCTCAGCAGATAAAGGCCAACCTGATACCTGAGTAGTCATACCAGAAGCATTGTCTACTGTAATGGAAACTTCCATTGTTGATACATTGAATCTTGAAGTCATTCTAAGTTACCATATCAGTCGGTAACAGTAAAACATGCAAAAATTTAAACAACTGAATGCAAACACAGTAAAAGAAAACTGTTGAAAGAAGGTACTGGAATCTCAATGAAGTACAACTGTAAACGGTAGTTACATGCGAAAAAAAGAACACACGCCTAAACGATGCTGTGCCAACAGAGAAAGTGAGGATTGAGTGGAAACATAAAAAAAAAAAGATACCTGTGCCAATATAGGTGGTGCTATACTATTGGTGGATGGTGGTCACATGGTAAATACATATTTAAAAGTGGTATGATATTTGTGGGGTATATAGACTGGTGTGCTGATCTTTAAATTTTTTAGCAATGCTTAGGGGACAGAAGATCGAGATAGCTTTGTGTGAGTAGAAGAAAGACCATATCAGAAGTAGGAAACTATTCCTTAGGTAATAAAATTTATAAATACAAGGGCTGATGAATAAAATATTTTTGTGTTATATTACATATTTAATGAGTTCTTTGTTTATAATTACTCTAATTTTTCTTAGATGATTTTTATGTTATGTCTAAGAAGTGCACATTTCAATGTATGTACACACCAAATACATCTGGAGGTTCCCTAAAAAATTGACCTCAAAAGAGATATTCCTATCAAATGTGACAATTTTTTTGTTCATCAAGTTCGGTCACTTTGTTCATCTGTCCAACAATAAATTATAACATCTAACCTTGAATACAAAACCAGTCATAAGATTTGATAAAAAATTTCAAAGACTGGCTTATTCTACACATCATTACCAAAATTCAATTATAGGTTATAACAAAAATAAAGATATTATGTTAGATGGACTTCTATCATCAGCATTGATATCAGCTTATATTTGACTTAGTCACTAAACTGATAAAAAGAAAGATCCATTGATGGCCAACACTAGTTCTGTGGGTTCCTAAACCAAGATTTTCTGGTAGTTGAGTAGGACCTTCTATTGCAAACTTGTTAACCTAGTATGGGCCCTTAACTGAGAACTGGTATTCCAGCATTGGCCCTTGAACAAGAGTATCTTGCTAATCCAGCATTTTTGATTTGATGGAATGTTTTATTACTTTATTAGTTGGATGCAGGTTACATATTATGGATTGAAAAATATCCTAAATTGCTGTGGTATGGAAAAAACTAAATATTATCAACCAATATTTCTATTTTAGCGTACGCACTTTCTCCGTTTTTACTGGCTAACACCAGTTATGATATGTCATATACAGTGCTTATGGTTATAATGTTGATACGAGTTAAAGAAAGCATGAACGAAAAACATCAAGTATGACACTAAAGTGAGAGAACGTGAAAACAACCCTGTTTCCGCCTTTTAGATAAAATACCAGGGCTCAAGCCACGTAAACCTCGCTCTGACAAAGCACACAACCGACAGGGAGAGTGCTTCGTTAGCTGATTATCCGCCATACTGCCTAACGCCCACCCCGTACCTTGTTGTTATCGCTCCCGCTGTAGAACTATCTGTACTGGTGACGCGACACGCGCGCGAAAAGCTGCTGTAGTAAGTCTAAGTTTTTGAACGCTTAGTGGGCCAAGCTGGTACGAACTGAAGTTTCCACCCCACGGAAACAGTAGGGCAAGACAAACAAGTAATGGCTGATTTCAAGCTCCTCGATAGAAATTTTTGTAAGATAAATTTTATAATGGGGGTTGAAATATATATAAAAGGTTACTTACACTGGATAACTGAATATGCTTAAACGAATACAAATTTAATAACAGGAGAACTTAACAGTCAATTATTAAATTAACAAGTCATGTTTTTCCAGCTACTCTACATTTCAAAACATGATGGTACAACTAGAATAAAAACATTCATAAATCTGCAATAATTAAAAATGAACAAATATTTACTCATAACATAAATATTCAAGGTGTAATACACCAATAACTGGATTAAAGTAAATTTTCTGTGCTAAAATCAGCCATTGCTTAGGTTTAAAGAGCGCGAAACGAGGGAAGTTTACTTCCCGCAGACCTACGCTATAATCGGCCGTCTGATGCATGTTTGCCGACTACTTCCTCAAACAAACTTGTTGTACCCCAAACGACTTGGCTGGAAGCAACAACGGGGCTTTCTAAAATGTTAACCGTAAGATGAGAACAACTTTTCTCGAGTGATTCACGCTACGATGTGGAAACTTCGACAATAACCGGTTCTCTAAGGAATTTAAGCTGAAAATATCACGCACTGATAGTAATGTTACCCAAATCATAATCCAGTGTGATCTAATTAATAAAAAATTTAATCTGTACTACTTAAATAAGTACTTTAGTTTATCAAGTTACAATGACAATTTGTACGTTCTAATTTCCATTCAAACTAAAGTAAATAAAAACTGGTTTAATAAGATATTAGGAAAAAGGGATAACCGAAATGTAGGTAAACTATAATATACATTTATTCTACTATTAATTGCAATGTTCGACAAGGCAAAAATCAAACATTATTCATAATCGATTGGCAAGCCAAACGAGCGAACGGGCACAGATATCTGACAAAGTTACAGATGTACAGGGTAACCTGGGGCCCCCCACGTCAGACCAAGCCCAGGGACGCAGTCACGCGGCGCAGCTGGTGTGTTCCCCGGCAGTCGCTGACGCAGTCAAGCCTCAGCTGCTCCCAATGGTGCTAAAACTTCCTAGCTGAACAGCCAGCCAATGCCGCCGCCGATAGCCCTTACCCCACACGGCATCCACCTCCCTGATACTGTCTGTTCTTTGTGTCGGCCATTATGCCTTGAACTACAAGAGAATTTCATAATTCAAGTTTTAAAACAATCACTTACGTTCTGTATTTTCTTTCTTGGTCTTTACGGGAGTGGTATCTTCTATTTGCTTGAATTTCTTTGGACTTGATGATTCAGTTTTCACCTCGGTGGTGGGGCCGTTAGTAGAGTCTAGTGACGGTCGCTTCCCTCCCTTCCTTCGCGAGGAGCCCGCTTGTGGGCTCGTCGCTGCTGACGCCATTTTCCCTGACTGACTTAACAGTTAAGAACAACTTAAAATTCTGAAACTTAAAATTTTCTTGCGAAAAATTAATTGATCTTGACAGAGTTCAACAAATCTGATCACGTGATGTAAAAAATAAACAAACAAACAAACCTACTTCAATTTGTTTCTTCGAATTAACTCTCCTCCAACAGAATGACGTGCTCTATCACGATGCTAGTCTTGGAATGGCCACCACAACCGTTAGTGCGCTTGCGTATTTAGGGGTCAACCACTCAGAAGCACCGTCAGTTTGTATTGTCTAAATCCATGATAGTATGAGTTTCTGATATTTTTATCTATCAATGTGGTTTTTCATTATAAGTGTAATTAATTTCTTTTTAATAATAAAATATTATAATAATTACGCTCATTAAAAATTCAATAGCAATAAATGAAAATTATTTTATTTTCCAATTCGAGGTAGATCATAAATTTATTGCCATACAGCATTCTAGAAGTATGAAGATGTTTATCTGTTTGTTTTTTTTTGCTTGATTGTTTAACTGTTACTCCATTTCAATTAATCAAATACCACGGACACAAATTCGAAAGTATTTTGTGGTTTTTGCTTATTACAAAATACATTATAAACAATAGAGTTCGTGATGAATGTTCTTGGTGAGTAATCTTAATATAGGCTTCAAAAATATAAGCTGCAAAACCTTTTAAAAGTATCTGTGGCTCAAAGCTGCAGCAAACGAGATAACGTAAAAACTTCAATTTGAGCACTAGAAAAATCATTGTTTGGTCCATATCACACACACACACACACACAAAAAACAACAACAACAGAATTAAGTCTATTTGTAGTTAAGTAGTTCAACCAGATTGTTTATACTATAATACAAAACGAAATTATATATATATAAACTAGGTATTAATTAATCATGTTAATGGCCCTAAAGCTTTAGATATATACTCTACAAATATATATATATCTTCAGAAAAAGAATTGGTAATACAACAGTTCAATGATGCCTATATTGTTCAATATTTAACAAACAAAAAAGTGAACATTTTAAGAAGATATTATAGATTTCTTTTCATCCATCATAACTATTTCATATTCGTTTACAAAACGATTTCTGTTAATTCTATAAACCTGTCGTCAGAAGCGCTAAACGAAATAGATTCATCAAGTGTTGTAACCTATATTTTTGTAATTGTGCAGTTAAAATGTCTTGAAAACGTGGATATGGATATAATTATTATATGGTCTACAGAAATATTCAAAATAGAGATAACAAATATAAAAGGTATACAAATTCACAAGTTGGTGTATCTCTCTGTTAGAAAATAAAATATTTCGCATTCCTCCTACAATATATAAATAGGAAAATGCTGCATTTATAATTATTCTGCAGCAAAAAGGACATGTTGAAAGGAATGAAAAAATAGAACAACAAAAACAAAGCAAAGTGAAATTAAGTGATTCTATAATAAATGATTGAGTGACTGACATACAAGAATCGAGTAGTGTATATATATAACACATAAATCAAATTAACAATTTCATCATAACACTATCACATGTATCTAGAAACAGAAACTACATAAAATAGCAAAAGATTAGATTTCCTTAAAAGCTTACCAGAGGATAAAAAAAATGATCAAAAAATTTCCAAAGTTACAAGGTATGTTTTTGTGAGAAAAGTTTCTGGAATAATTTTACATAAGTATGTTATATAGGAACATAGCCCTCTGGTGGCTCAGCGGTAAACTTGAAGGCATATAACACTAAAACTTCGGGCTCAGTACTTATGATCGGCAAAACGCAGATAGGCTATTGTGCAGCTTAATATATTTGCGCATAAACAAACAAACTTAAATTAAAATTGCATTGGAACTACGTATTATTTATCATATACATGTAAACACACACACACACACACACAGAGAATGAAAATACTTTTAAGCTTAAAGAATAAGCGAGTTTTTGATGATTTACGTTATTTATATGATTTGATATGCATTAAGCAAATGCAGAAAAAAGTTATATTTTGATATATATATAAACAATATATTGCAAACCTGGAAACCACAGCACAATAAAAAGTATTTCCTTATCACCGTACTAACGGATAATTCATGGATCTTTTAAGAAAAAGAACTGATAATTTATTGAAGAAATACAAAGATTGTATCAACATTTTTTGCAAATTTAAATTTTGATAAACGAATTGCAGGAATTATCCTACATTCGCGTATGAAATAGATAACTTATCTGAAAACATTTTCGATACACTTATGCCTAGTCTAACTTTCACTCAACTGTGAAATTAAACTTTGCATGTTAATAAAATCATGCTGTTACATTTTATTGAACCTACATTTTGACACATGATATACTTAACTATTAGATAGACGAATTTACTAATTACTCACTTAGAATTTTGGTATTAATACTAGAAATCTATTTGGTCTTTCTATCCAAAATGGCACTTTATCTGACTGCCGAACTAATTAACTAGGTTCAGGCATAACCTTAACTAATTTTGAACTGCAAACCAAAAAGATGGCAACCAGTTAGCAGGACCTGGCACATACATAGGTACTCTTAATTGAATAGTGAGGTTAACTGTCCATTCTGTAACGCGCCTCCAATTGAAAGTGAAAAGTGTGTTTGGTGGAATATTACAAATTCGATCACTGAACTTTGCCATACACAGCTAAGCATGTTCTATGGAAATTTTTAAAATGTTAATGTTTATGTATTGTGTATGGAGTTTTAGCATAAATATATAGTTCAGAAAGTCGTTGGGATTGCCTTCTTCTAATTGCTTAGTTTATTTGTTCTCTATAGTAAATGATGTCTATTCTGCCCGAAAGGATTTTGCAGCAACATATAAGCATCCTTTGCTGGCCGAGTTGACATTGACTAGATAATACAACTAGCCAATGCTGTGAGAGAAGAAAGGTCTCAAAGTGACACTGTGAAATGGACAAAGAAAGTAAGTTTATATATTGAATTCAGGTGCACTTTCTTGAGCCAGTCTTGCTAGGAAATGCGTGAGTGAATTGGGTTATCTGCTGAGTCCACCACGAGGAATCAAACCACAGATTTTAGCATTGTAAGTCCATGGTCTTACCACTGTACCATCGGGGGGGGGGGGAGGGTTGTTTCTTTATAAGGGCAAAGCTACACAGTGAGGTATCTGTGCTGTGCCCAACACAAGTATCAAAACCTGGGTTCTAGCAATGGGAGCCTTCAGACTTACTGATGAACCACTGGGAGGCGGTTGATTGAGGACATACTTCAAGAACATCATGTTTTAGCTCTATGAAGATTAATCGTGAGAAAAAGAATGCTGTGCAGCTAAACACATTTCAATAAAATCTACTATAGTTCTCTCTGCACAAGTACACACACTGTCTGTTTGTTTGTCATCTAAAAGCCAGTATGTGTCATGTCACGCTTGATTTCTCAAAATAGGAGGAGTCATAAAAGTTAAAATGCATTTATCCAGATAAAATAGCTTCCTTACTGTCTGCCCGTTACGATTTTAATGACGGGGATGCAAGGGGTCGTGCCGTGAAACCTTGCAAGTGTAGTGAGTGTTAATATAATAAGCCTAAAGTAAAGACACAGATTGGAATCACCTAGCTTAGAGCCAAGTGCATAAAATTTATCATGAAAGTAAAAATATCGATTCAATTCTAAACTTAAATCATTTCTGAATTAAGCTATTTTCTGTTATATCACCAACATTAAAAAACTCTCTTTAATCAACGGAGACTCTAAATTAAGATATCAACAAATATTGTTCCAGTTTTTTTGTTTATACATTTTAGGTTGTACTTTCAGTACATAAACTAACTATTAGGTTATATTTTTATTGCTAAACAACGTGACATAAAAGCCATTGTTGGAACGTAGTGTTACCAAAACGCACCGACTTTTCTTCATATTAGAGGTTGTATATCAAACTGATTTTTACCAATACTTATTCTATGAATATGCCATGAATTCATTTCATGAGTTATCTTAATTTTGAATGGCCCACAAAGGAATTTATTGACGTTTGACCACCTCGACTGCATTTTTGTGCCTCTTTATAGGTCAAGCTTGATTTCGCAAAATGTATTTATTTCAGTTAGCTATGAAATGTGAGGTTAGGATATACTATGGGGTGGGGTGGTAGTACTTGCCCCATCATTTTTGACAGGCTATACGCTAGTAATAAATACTTTGTTCACTTATTTACATTTGTACAGTCTCATTATTTCACACTTAAAGAAACTCAACCAAGTTATCAAATACAGAACACTACCCTTTTTCCTTGGTGGAATGTGCTGTTATTTGAAAGGTTACTTATCTGATTTCGGATCCCCGCCCCACCAAACATGTTCGCCCTTTCAGCCGTAGGGGCGTTATAATGTTACGGTCAATCCCACTATTCGTTGGTAAAAGAGTAGCCCAA
>NW_013667018.1:160754-163774 GCF_000517525.1 Limulus polyphemus | reverse complement strand
CAAACAAAACTTATCTGATATTTGTCAAGAAGTTGGTTTTACCTGGAAATACCACAAGTAGGTAGGAAGGAAAAGTTATGGAACTGTACCATCAGAATTTATTGTGGAGTTTCTGAAATTAATTGAATTTATTGGGTTCAAAGGAATCCTTCTCATGAAAATAATGGCATTTTGTGAATGTACAGTTACTCATGATCAAGATGGAGAGTTTACTAGCAGAGAAAGATAGTTGCACAGGAAACATGTTGAGTGTACTAAAAGTCTTCTCCTGGACATAATACATTTACCAAAGGTTCAACATATCAATAAGCTCTGTAACCATTGGGTCAGGGAGATTTGCTCGCATCTAGTGCATCCAGACCATTCAAGCAAATGGGTACCCTTGAAAATAATCTTGATGAACAAGAAATGAGGATGACTGCAGTTTGTCGTAATGGATTGGCACCTGGTAATTTCAATATCATGGGAGAAAGGTGTCTACTAATCTCCTAGACTGTCGCATGTCAGAACACAGCAGCCCCAGATCTGGTCAGGACCATTGGATAGAGGCTGGAAGTGTCACTGGTGGATGATTTCTGCAAGTCAGAGTTGTCTCCCTTACAAGTGAAACAATGGGCACATGTGGGTGAAGAATGTGACCCATGGGGGAAGGTTCCTTTTAACACTGAAAGGTCCCTGTGACATCGACAACAGTTTGCAACACCTGAGGTTGTGAATGGTTTCCGTCGATTGAAAGGCTTTAGAAGCTTGTCATCCTGTAGCTCTGTACCAGGCACTGACTTCCCATTTGTGTTTTTCTGTCCCTGTGAATAACTTCACCTATAATTAAGAGCACTGGCGACATCTTCTCCCCCTATCTATTGGTATTATAAGAAGAGGCTTTGGCCAGTACACAGGCCCCTGTGAGTGAAGTCAAGCAGATCACACCCCTAATGTTCAAAGGGACAGCAAGAGATGATCTAAACCAGTTTCTGAAATGGATGGACACAGGATCAAGCTGTTCAGTGTCTGGTCCTGAGCTTAGGTGGTCTATAAAACTATTAAGTATAGGTAGTTGCCTTATCCAAAAGGTTCTAAGTGACACACCAAAAGGAAGTATCCAGAGTAAACTTTCAGAAAAGGACACAGTAGAGAGGAAGAAGAGACCTTAGCTGATCTTGCAGAAGTTGTTGAAAGGTTTGTCCAATTATTTTATCTGGATGATCCTTAATGCAATGATGGGTACATTGACATTTGATCAATTTATAGATGTCATAACAGACTAGGATATGAGAATTATTTAAAATGAAGCAGGAGTAAATATTTCAAGGACACTTTACAGGTGATGATAGAACATGAATCTATTATAGTCTCGCAGATAACCAACTAAAGGTACCATCGAGAAATTATAACAGAATACAAGTTCCTGTAGTGTTGAAACGTTTACTCTCCCTATTAATAGTTTAAAAGAACTGAAATAATTAATCAGACAATTAGTTTCACAGAATGGAGGAAATAAATAGATGTTTTAAGTGCAACGTGGAAGGACATATTGAGAGAAACTGTAGATTAAAGCCTGTATGGAATAAAACTCCTTTCAATGGATACTAGAAAGCGGGAACTGTTATAATTGTGGGAAATATGGCAATTACAGATGAGTCTGTAAGGAACCAATGGCTGTTTTTAAGCAAAGATGACAATATTCTGAAGATGTATCTTTGAGTCCATCCAGTTCAAAGGAATAAGAAAGAGTTAACTATATATATATAAAAAATAAATTAACTAGGTGGACATATGGAGCAAAGTTCAGCTGGAAAACTCCATCTACCCCAAATAAGAAAGGAAATTCATTATTTGAGGAAAATCGTCCACAAGTCTATGGGCTTATTGATGGAAACCTCGCAATATGCTGATTGACACTAGTTCTACAGCTACAACTGTTGGGTCCAATTTGTTAATGAAAAGGGAGAAATTGCACCAATAGACGAAGAAAGAAGAGGGATTGATGCAAAGAGTAGGTGGATATTAAGTTCCAGTAAAAATGAAGTTGAAAGTTACTCTTTCTGTAGGATGTTACTCTATACCTCATGATGTGTGGATAAGTGACTATGAGAAAGAGTGCATATTGGGAACTGACTCATGCATGCGATGTTAAACTCGTTTCAAATAGCTTCACAGTATATGACCAAGAAATCCTTATGTATTATATGGCAATTACTACACCAAAAATTGAACCTTCACTAACAATTGGGAGGATGGTCATTGTACCATAAAGAAGTGAAATGTCATACCAGGAGTTATCAGCAATAAATCTACATCTACTGGTTGGGGCATAGTGGAGCCAAATACTCTGGCATATTCTGATGCGTTACTGATTGGGAGAACTATCGTAGATGTGAGAATAGAGATGTCGTACATGATTTTATACAGGAAAGAATATAACTGAGCTTGTGATAAAATGAAAGGTTGCTATGTTGTTAATGCTAATAAAACTCGATTTCATTGAGGTGGCTTGGTATAGCTGAACAGTTCTTGTTGCAAATAAGAACAAACTTCACCATTAAGTACAATGTTACAACAAGACACATATATATTTGTCCATACAAACACAGAATTTATCCGCAATAATACGACATGGCAAAATTAACAACAAAGAGATAATGTGTGGATCGAAAATTCTTGTACGTTACCTAACGGTATTTGGTATGAAAAACCACAACAAATAAAAATGGGGCAGAGATATAATCAACAAACCTAAAACTTGTAATACAAATCGCGTAAGCTGCAAATCTCCTCACCCATCACTACCACCACATACACATGCACCCAATGCTTTTAACTTGTCAATTTTGGATTTAAAATTAGAGGCGTGACAAATAGCATTTTAGGTTTATATTTTGTTTCTTACGAGTCATTGATCAAGGCCCTTTGGTATGATACTAGAACTCAACAGTTGAGCTGGAAGATGAAAGACAAAATATTCACTGAAGCCAGGTGGATAAGGCGCTCGACTCACAATCTGAGGGTCGCGGGTTCGCATC
>NW_013667018.1:144820-159779 GCF_000517525.1 Limulus polyphemus | reverse complement strand
GAAGCTACAGAAGCATTAGAAACCAAAAGGCCTAAAAGTCCCCCAATGGACAGCGGCAAGTCTACGAAATTACAACGCCAAAACCAGGGTTAGATTTTCCGCGGTGAACACAGTAGAATGTCCAATGTAGCTTTGCTCTAAAACAAACAACAGGCCTAAAAACTTATGATAAAAATCATGTAAACTGCGAATTTTATATATTTCTTTTAATTTGTCCATTTCGAATTCAAAATTAGAAGCATGTAAAAATAACAATAATATTTTTTATAACGTGATGAAATAAACAAGGAGGAATTATTAAAATACTGTTCTTCAAAGACATCTCTTTGACAACAAAAAAATGATGACATGGTTTGAACATATTATTGTAATGTTGTTCTAACATTAAGTTGATTTCTTTAGATTATTTAAAAAGAATAATGTGAGATCCAGCCCAAGTGACGATAAGAAATTAGTTTATTTCTTATATAACGTTTCTACAGATTACGTTGACTTGTACTGTATACCTGAGCTCACAAAGACCGTTGGAACAGAGTAATGGTACCCATGCTTAACTTATAAATGCAAAAAAATTACAGAATTTCCTTTCTAATCGATAAATAGAGACAACAATTCTTACTGTTTAACACTGAATTAAAACATTTATTGGATTTTCACACACTGGTGATGCGTATGTATAATGTACTCTGTTTCATCGTCAAGAACTGTTTAAGTATTCTAAGACTACTTTTATGTACTTTCTTACATTTAGCGTCATTATTACGATTAGCAGTTTCCTCTAGCAAACAACTCAATTATAAAATTGAAAATATAGCTTACAACAATATGTAAAAGCAATAATTCTCATTTTCACTAGTACAAGTTTATGATAATACTTTGATTTGATTCTACAACAAACAAAACGAACTTTTATAAGTCTTTACAATGTTTGGTCTGTTGTAGTAATGGTAGTGAAGTATCTTAGATACATAATTATTTTTTACACTATAGTGTAAATATTCTTTGTAATTTTTTACAAAATAAGAAATTAATTCGAAAATTAGATCAAGAAATATTGAGAATACTTAGAAATTGGTCAAGGGCAGATCAAGGAGTTAAAAAAGGGGAGAGGGTTCAAAGGAATGGATATCAGAGAGACACCCAAGGGAGTAAAATCTAAAAGAGGGCTTCCCTTCTCTGAGAAGCTAAGGTCTTTTTGAAGTTTGAAATAGTGTTTGGCCAATTCCTGACATTTTCCATTGGGTTTTTGCCAGTCATTTCCATCTGAAAATGATCAATAAGAAATCCAAATCGCCAATACTTTCTGATACCGTAGAGAACATCTTTGTCTTCACTCGCGAAACTGACTGCTAAACTTTGGATCTTGAAGCGACCTCCAGAGTCAACTTATATCAAGCGCTATTTATTGTTGGACTAGATAGTGGGATGGAAGTTTGATAGTCATACCAACGAAAGGGGCTCCTTCAAAACTTGTGGTGGGTTTTTCATCGATCATAATAGTTTGGAAGAAAAGATGTTTTGCATCTATCTTCAACCCTTTACACATTATAGACGGTCCAGACCCCTTTCCATATAAGAATACGAGCTTAAATTATCCAAGAATACGAATCAACAATATTTCAATCACTTGCATCTCAATTTTTCTATTGATTTCTGTTTTAATTTTTTTTTTTTTTTTTGCATTGTGAAAGTGGGATCCTGGTCCCCTGGATCTTCGTTTGTGTGTGTAATATATAGAAAAGTTACAGAACATGGATTAGTTAGCATACAGCTTGAGTTTTAATAGGATTGAACTGAGTTGTTCTTGGTAGTTGTTTAGGAGAATTTTCTTCACGTATATCAAGTGTGTCCGATCTCTTCCATCTTCCACAACAGCGAATCTGAAAACACATCAAATGCAGCTTATTTACGTAGCCGTTGCATTAAACTGGAGCACACAAAGTCGTTTAAGCGGAGGATAACATAACACTAACAGCTCTCATCAGTCATTGTTTAAAATATATCAATAAATAAAATTTAATCTCTAATACTTGCATGATTTAGTAGACTGTATGATAACAAAAAAAATAAAAAAAAAAGAAAAAAAAAAGAACAACAACAACAGTTTACCAAATATCTAATTGATGTGGTATCTTGGTGGTTAATCAGGTTTATGAAATGATGCTAATTGTTGTTTTTTTACACACTTAGTATAACCCAAAAGAAGTATTTCAGATACTAGATAGGATGGGCTCATGACAGTGCATAACATTTGAGTTGATAGACGTTTTGTACGTTTTATTGTTACAACCGATATACTGGCTGTGTTTAATCAAGTTGAACAAGAATGCTATCAAACACATCTAATAAAGCAGTATGTAATTTTAAGATGATTTTTACTTGGACAGTTACCTTTTTTACTATATAAAATACAGTAAAATCGATAAATTTGGTTCAGTGTTTTCTGATAACTAATACCAATATGTTTTTTTAATGTAGTTTTTCGTCAAAGTTCGACAAACATACTTGACAAAGGTGGCTACTTAAATCTGTGTTGCATTCAAACATAACTTAGGGAATACATAAATGGACCTGTTGTATTTTTAGGACATATAAGTAATGTGCTGGAGACATGTTTGAAGTAATTTGAAAATAAGCACCAGCTTTTTACCATTTTTGTTATTTCTGTAATACGCATGCGCTGTAAAATAAAGGGAGAAGTCGACGTACGGCGACTTATCGTTGTGCCGTTGTATGATGGACGCCATGTTCAGGTTTTAGCTATAACCACAGTGCTTAAAGATAAGTAGGTAAATGATATACTACTTATACACGTTCCTAACATACTTGCAAAATTCAGAGTGGGAATTAATAAATTTCAAGTTTGCAAAATTTTACCCTTTGTTATTAACGTAACGTTTGATATATTTAGAAAATTAGACTAAGACAAAGGTAGGGTGCAGGAAGTTTGATTAGTAATACTAATAGTAAACAACTTTAACTTTATTATGTTTATACAGTATTTTGCTGTCATCTGTGTGATATATTATTAATATTATGATAAATTATAATTAATTTGTGAAAAAATAGTAGCATATATATTCTTTTGTTTTCCAGAAGAAGAAGATATATTTCTAAATTACATACATGTCAGAAAAGCCTTACAACGACGAAGTTCATGATGGTAAGAAACTTAAATACATTTTTCGTTACTGACCTCAAATATCCGCCAGGCTCACGAAAACGTGGTATGTAATTTCAAAGCAATTCACATTGTATGATTTCATGACTAGAAGAAGCGAGGTCGTTTATTTCTTGTTAGCGTCAGCATATTATCTTCAAAATTTTACGAATTTATCTGAATAAAAATGTGAGCTATAAGAGTTAAATAATGTCACCATGTCAGTATCGACATCATATTCCTAGAACATGATCCAGGTTACATCACGGTTTACTCGCAACAAGATTTTTAAAAATAAAAGGTGAACGTTGGGTTTAGGCTATAAAGGTATCAAAACTTAAATTTTGAGAGCGAAAATACAACTGTTAAAAGCAACATTTACCCAAAAGTGTATTGCTTATATATTTCAGCGTAATGTAAGATTAATTAATTATATAAATTTTTAACTAAATATTTTCATTATTTATTACCATTTCCTACTGCACTATAGTATATATTGTAATGTTTGTAATTGTAATGCATATTGTGTTTTAAATTAACACTAACAGGTAATAAGTTTGTTTTTTATCTGGTAATTATGTACATTATTAGTGCAATTTAAAAATCATATTAATATATTTAAAACCAATTCAAAAAACTACATATAAAGGAAGAAAGAATACAAATGTAATGGTTAAATCATCCATAATTTCAGTAAAACATTTCGGGTATTTAAGTTTACAAAGGTTTAGTGTGATATATGCTACGTTTTACCATATTATTATGGGTTGGAGCTAAGTTACCATTCTCAAGTTTTTAAGCTGATAAGCAATGGCAAAAAAGAAGGATTTCAAAATGTCATCTGGCTTCACTCTGTTACCTATTTACTGTGTAAAAAGAAAAATGCTAGAAATTTAATCATTTCCTGTCTATTACCTCTTTAAAGAACCTAACAACCTCTTCTAATAAATTATGAAATGGCAAGTAATTGTTTTCAAGATAAGCTTGAATTTAGGCTTTTTAATCAAAATTAAAATAATTATTTCCCGCTTTTAGATGAATAAGATATATCAGATTTCTCTAAAGACACCATAAGGAAATGAAACTGGTTATCTATCGATATAAATGAGACTTTTTTCAAATAAACTATTTTGGAAAAAACAGTGCAGATTTCTTTAAAGACACCATAAGTAATTGAAGCTGGTTATCTATCGATATAAATGAGGCTTTTTTCAAATAAACTATTTTGGAAAAAACAGTGCAGATTTCTCTAAAGACACCATAAGTAATTGAAGCTGGTTATCTATCGATATAAATGAGGCTTTTTTCAAATAAACTATTTTGGAAAAAACAGTGCAGATTTCTCTAAAGACACCATGAGTAATTGAAGCTGGTTATCTATTGATATAAATGAGACTTTTTTCAAATAAACTATTTTGGAAAAAACAGTGCAGATTTCTCTAAAGACACCATAAGTAATTGAAGCTGGTTATCTATCGATATAAATGAGGCTTTTTTCAAATAAGCTATTTTGGAAAAAACAGTGCAGATTTCTCTAAAGACACCATAAGTGATTGAAGCTGGTCATCTACCAATATAAATGAGGCTTTTTTTTAAAATAAACTATTTGGGAAAAAAACAGTGCATTTGAAAATACACTATAAAGTATGTTTGGTTGTCATATCAAAGAACTTCAATACCACATTCAATGTATAAGTGATGTGAGCATTATTATTTGCATTAAAGATTTGGGTGAAATCCTAAAAGAATGGTTGAATAACTTGATAACTTCATCAGTGCTTTCCATTCTTAAGCACTTGAAATTTAAATACAGAGATACGATACAAGTATTGTATCATGAAGCCATGATGCAATTGTATCAATACGTCATCTGATATGAAACGATTCATGTATCTTCATGAAACTTGGCAGGCTTTCAATAAACATTATAAGTCGTTTGTACTCACAATTTCTAATAAAGTGTTTTGCTAAAAATTAATTAGTCAGTAAAAGAAGATGAGTATTGAGTACTACATGTTGTTTTTATTTCTTTTATCAAAAACATTACATGCAATGTAACATAATAAATTAACAATAAAATAGATAAACAGATATTAACTTTTTTTATTTTACTTCTCTTGCCAGCTGCCAGTTAGTTGATCAAACTTGAGGATTTGAAAAAGCACTGTAAAGTGTGGAGTACTTAAAGCAATATTAGTAATATAGATAATAAATTACAGACAAGTCTGTCAAATTTTGTAACAAACCATTGGTAAAACTTCTGTATCTAGATATGTATCGTATTGACTACTATGATGAGATACGCAACCCTAAAATTTACCCAAGGAAATTTTTCTGATCATAAAAAAAAAAAAAGAAATGTCAAGTAATGAGGGAGCATCTTGAGGTTTTTCCCACAGCCTTGTTTCTGTATTGAATATATATGTATATATTGTTTTCTTGACTTAATTGCATAAGGACATACTGAAGTCCAGATATAATCTTGTGCATACTTGTTTTTTTTAAGCTGTAAAAGAGGAGTTTGTTTTGACTTGTAGTTAGGTATGGTATTAAGATGCTTGAGAATGAGAGTGCTAACTGATGTTGTTGATGTCTCTGTTTGCAGAGTGTGATGTATGTGAGGGTTATCATGATACTTCAGAATGCCCTCTCTTGGGTGTTGGAGCTAAGGTGGAAGACAAGCAGATTCCTTCACGAGCGAGGCTGACGATTCCTCATAACCTCCAGGTGAATGATCGGGATTATGGTCATCTAGAAGTAATTGCTAAGGAACGTATTATTTCTAAAACCCAATTTGGTCCAGTGGAGGCTCCAAGAGTTTCTAACTTGGAAAAAATACCAAGCTTTATTTTAAAGGTGAGCTTCTGTTTCATTGCAAAAAGCTAAGATTCTGACTGATCTGAATGTAAAAGCATCAAAAACAATTTTTTATGTTAATAGTGATAACTTGCAAGTTTGAAAATTATTGTTGCGTGTAAAATAAGGCAATAAAGTATTGAATTTTTTAATGTAAAACTTAAGTAACGAAGGAATGAAAGAGTTCTAACCAACTCTTTGAAGTTTTTGTTAAATTTCTCATTATACTATGAAACAAAAACAATTAAATTTAGCCTTCTTTTTGTGTTATATGAGGTTTGAAAATCTCTTTTTAACACTGACTATATAAAAGGGTGAAATAACATTTTCACAAATATAGACAATCAATAAGCTATTAAAGTTTATGTGTATGTTACTGACCTTTAAAGTTTCAAGTCACCATTATCAGCCTAAAACCATTTGAGAAATTAAACGGACAATCTATCTTCTCACAGGAGTCAAAACTCTCCTCATTTTCACTTGCTTTAAAAAGAAAACCTGCAAAGCTTGTGTATATTTTAAATTGATAACTCGTATTTTAGATTGTGACTCATTTTTTTTTAGCTCTGTTATGCACATTTTAGTGGTATAACAATTTGCTGATGCACTGATACATCATGACATGTTGCTCCATGATACACATCATATCATGACAACTGCATTGTATATCCCATGATACATGGGCCCGTCAGTACCAGCTGCCCCCAAGGACATGGTACTCATCTACAAACACTACTGGTATGCTCGTTCTTTGTTCATGGTTGCTCACTGCATATGTGCAAATAAAATTAGTTTCATCAAAACAGTGCAATGATGACAGTCCACAAATGTTTGTTAGAAACTAGCACAGCTGATGTTCTACTTCATTTTCAACATAAAGTTTGTTATATTCTAATCCATTCATCAAACTGCTGGTTGTTGCCATGATAAACTGATATTGTATTTTAATATGTATTGTATCATGTAGAAACATATCGTTACAGCTTTAGCACATTTTCCAACAAATCACTATCCTTTCTATGCTAAAGAGACCAAAAATGAACAAAAATAATTAAGTACTTAACAAAAGTTTAAATATTGCAGGCATATACCATTAGTTTGGAGGTATTGATTGGAGATCAGATGCAAGTCATTGAAAAATGAAATTGTTATTGTTTGGGCAGCCAGGAAGTAAAATTAGGATTGAAATTCTAATTGAACTATTTCCACTTACGGTTGAGCTCTAAACTGATAAGATTTTAAAACAAGTTATGTATTTTTTCAAGATTTGTCAGGTACAGGCTACAAATATACCCATGAAACCATCAACAAATCAACTGTAGATTAGCATATCAAAAGGCCAAAAATAAAATGTATGCTCAGTATTAAGTCACTAGTCCTATAATACTAGTGTTTTATATTGGGAATTAATCCAAATGCATTTCTTACTTGTCTTGAGCTATCATTAATATCGAGCCCCATTTTTCTGTTTAAAGAGTTGAACAAAGACTTTGAGTCAGTAGGTGCTGCATACTAGTTACTGTCATTAAGTTGAGTAGTTAAGAATTAGGGAAAGCTATACTTGACATCATGGGGGCCTGTGACTGGGTTTTCTAAGACCATGTGTCCCATAAGGTGCAATTCAATTTTCATATCAGTTCAACCAATATCTGATACATCCCACATCTTATCTTCTGTGATTTTTCTAATTATCTGTATACCCGTCCTTTTTTTGTATTATGAACTATACTGAGTAAGTTTCAGTGTCCTAAACCCATCAGTAAAGAAGTAGAGTACGTATAACAAATATGTTAATTTTGGCCTCATTGTTTGAAGTCCAAGTGAACAACTTATAATACATTTTGACAAAAAACAAGTCACATAAAAGAACTATTGTGTACTCACAATTTTCTATTGCAAAATAGAATATAAGCATTTTGGAAATTGTTCTTCAAACCTGACAAATTCAGAGTGTAATATCTTGGCAATATATAATCTTCTGGAATAATCATGATTAGAGCTGGTAGTTATTGGAATTAGCTAATTGATTATTTGTTAGGCTCATTAAAAAATGACATTCAACTAACCAGTTATTCTCACACGAGATTTCCAGCTTCTTTGGGTTTTTTAAATATATTTTTGAACTACCCTATGTTTAATATGATAGACATCTTCAGGTACAATTATTTAGAGTTAAGTTAGTTTTTTTGTAATCCTAAGCTGTTGTACATGAAAATGTATCATATACAACATAATGCAAAACCTGTAATATGCTGAAAATATGATTGATATCATTCCATCGGTTTCTCCCTACAAATTTTCACAAAACTGTTCTACTAAAACTAAATAAACTAATTAAAAATAACTCTCTCTAGATTTCATGTGATAAAAACTAGTAAATATTTTTGTCACAATGTGTGATAAATAATGTATAGTGTAGTGAAAACAAATTCAGTCAAAAAACAATACAATATTCATTATTTAGCAAAAACTTGTGAAGATAGTAGATGACAGAGATTAAACTGATTCTTAATGTAGAATTAGAAGTATTTTAAGAAATATTAAAATCATGGTAACATGAAAGAATCTTTAGTTACAGATATTTTGGAGTCTTCTTTTAATTTCATCATCAGTGTGAAAAACTTCAAAAATAATTAACTTTATAAGCATAAAAACATCAAACTTTTAGTTGAGAAGTTATTCATATAGACAGAAGTTTAGAACATGTTAAAATGATTAATATGTTAACATTTAGCAATACATGCTGGAAGAAACTGAAAATGTGGGTGATGAGAAATCAATAAATCAAATAACACATGGTTTTGGAAGGGAATTTTCTGCTTTAATATTTTAATAAAGTTTATGCTCTATATTGTCTTGTTTGTTTTAACGTTCAGAAATCATTTGATACACATGTAATAAAGATATCGGAGTTGTAGGAAACAAAGAGAGTTTTAGGTGTAATATTGACAAAAGCTTGAAGATAAGTAGTTGGCAGTTCTGACAAAAACTACGAGAATACTGAGGTTTAATAGAATTAGTTTTGTAGGGAAAAGTGCTGAAGAGAAGAGCTACCAGGATTATACCTATTGAAATAGGCTTAATGGCTTTTCTATGAAAGTAATTTAAGGTGATTGGATTAAGATGCCAAATGTTAACGGCTAAGGTGAGCTGCTACGAGTTGTCTGTTTTGACTTCTGAAATAGTATGGTTGCTGCATGTAACAGGAACATGAATATTAGAAGTGTGAAAGTAAAATTTTTTTTATAATTGTTGATTTAAAGTGATTTGCTTAATAAAATTTAGGCTAAAAGTTTGATATTCTTTAAGCTTTTTTTTGGAGATATATATGTATTGAATGGTCAGTGATCTTCAGGAGGCTGTTATTATAATTTCGGAATATTAACGAGTGGCTTCGTTGAATGGCCAGTGAGCCTTCAGTTAACTTACTCCTTCTTGTGGTTTCAAAACAAAGTAGATAAATACTCTTAAAATAATTTTTCTTGAAACTTTCAATTGATTTTAATGTCAGATAATAATTTTATAAAATGTTTTATAGGTTTTCAATAAAGATGGAACTTCAGTGTTTTTAGACACTTCAGATGAGACATACTGTAATTGGATGTGTCTGGTTTCTCCAGTGAAAGATGGTGTCCATCAAAATCTGATCGCGTATCAGCTTCGAGAGAACATTTACTTTAGTGCACAAAGAGACATACACGTAGGAGAAGAACTGTGTGTTGGTTATGCTCCTGCATATGGTAAAAAAATAGGTAAATATTGAACATTTTTGTTTTTCCTGAAATTGTTTTTATTAGAAAAATTTAAAATATATTATTAACAAAAATGTGTAACTTAAATAAAATGAAATATATTATTGATAAATCCCATCAATCTTTTTCTGTAAAGCTACTTCTCTGAAATAAAACTAATTTTAACTGGAAAATTAAATAATGTTGCACCATATTATATTCTATTCGGCAGATTTATTTAGATTATTTGGTAATAATAATGCCAAGTCCAGACCGTAACAATAACAAATTAGTTTTCCATAATATTTGCTACAGGCTACTTTCACTTGTGGTTGTAAGCCTTGGTACACAAACAATGTTTTAACAGAAATTCTAAGACAAATGATAAGTAGGTTTAACAAAAAACTTATCTGTGTAGTCTCTTTGTTAATCAATTTAATAAATGCGATAAGTCTCAGTGAAAACTTTTCTGACACTGAACTCGTAAATTTACTGATTACTTCACTCCTTTCTCATTAATCCTATGAACTCTGGTAGGTCAAAATGTGCAAGTCACAATAATTTTTACAGAGTTTCATTCAAAATGTAATTAAACTATATTACTAATGTATGTTAATAAATTTGTCATCAAAATGTAGTGTATTATTTCCACTAGCGTATAGCCTGTCAAAAATGGCATGGCAAGTACTATCACCCCCACCCCATAGTATACCCTAACCTCACATTTCCTAGCTAACTGAAGTAAATACATTTTGTGAAATCAAGCTTGATCAACAAAGAGATAGAAAAGTGCAGTCGAGCCAGTCAAACGTTGGTAAATTTATTTGTTAGCCAATCAAAATTAAGATCATTCATGAAATGAATTTGTGGCATATTCATAGAATAATTATTGGTAAAAATCAGTTAGATTAACAACTTCTAATATATGTAAAAGCCAGCACGTTTTGATAACAATGTATTTCAACAATGGCGATAATATCATGCTGCTTAGCAAGAAAAGTATAACCTAATGTTGTTATTCTATGTACTGAAAGTATGAAATGAAATGTATGGACAACACAACTGGAAAAATGTTTGTTGATTTCTTAACTTAGAGTCACCATTGATTAAAGAGGTTTTTAAAACATATATTTTTACTATTAAGAAATATAATATATATACTGTGTTGTTGTTGGGCTTAGGATTCTTCTACAGTAGGTGTCTGTGACTTGTTAGCGATAAAATTCAACGATAAACAAACAGCACACACTTCACTTGTTTTCAAAATGATATAAATATTTGGAATATGTTAAACATGTACAACAAATTCTTCAACACTATAGATATTATAGGCATATCATAAACACTATATATGTTGTTCTCTCATTCTTGTCAAAAGTCCACTTAGGCCTATTCAGTTACTTTAGAATTTTAGTTGACAAGCTGACCTATCTTCTCTATCACTATCACACTAGTATTCTGAATGTGATTCACTTACAATTGTGGCATGAGTTACCGTAATCGTTTGGTATTCTTTCTTCTGAAGATCCTCTGTTCCGTTTGTCAAAGTGCACTCAGCCTGGTTCAATTACTTTAGAACCAGAATAAATTATTTTTCTTTTCTCCATTTCTACTGTTAGTCTTACTCTATCATATTAAACGTTAGGCCTATCACTTCTATGGTACTTAACTTTTCCTTTTGTAACTTTACTTGTGCTATTATCTGTCTGCTGCTTCTCGCTCATCTCACACTATTTATATCTTTGTCTATTAATCGTCTGTCTGCCTTCTATATTCTCCACATCAGTGTATCGTACGTGACATTCAATAGTCTCAACATCAATGAATTATTAACAAAACGTCTTACAAAAACTGAACACTAATAAAATATTCACCACAAAAACAAATCAGTCAATAACATTTAAACTAAACAGTCTTATATCATGACAAAGACTATTGATATGGAATTAAGAAATATATTTAACATAGAAGTGTTGAGGATATTAGGTACTGTGGTATGCCTTTTCACATAGTGTTTTTAAAATTATTTTTTTAGCAACTTGCTGCTAATTATTTTGCAATTACAAATTATAATAATCTGTTGTGGATTGGTGTTACACATAAATTCTTTTTTTTTGACATAGAATAAGAACAACCTTTTTAAGTGAAATTTGTAAAAGAGTTTTTTTTTGTAAAAGTTCTTTCTATAATGATTATAAATTCTTTTGGTGTTCAGAATTAGCACTCCAACAGTCCAATTCAGTATCTCCTTCAAAGAATAAAATACAAGTCTATCAGTCAAATGAGACATCAAATGGTATACATGAAAATTTTAACTCGGATGTTCAGCAGGTCACTCAACCACTTCCTAAACGAAAAAGAGGACGTCCGCCGAAAAGTGTTTCACTTCAAAGAAATGGGGCAGGAAATGACACAAACCAAGTAAGTTCATGCAAATTCTAAATTAATAAAACAAAATGTATATTTTTTAAGAAACAAAACCTTAAACGTGTCTTGTATATAGTTGGAAATTTCAGATTTCTATAGCAAGTTCTGTTAACTCTCTAAAATAGTATGATTAAAAAACATTTGTCTCAAACTTCAGGTATGATGTTTGTAAATTGTTGAAGAAGATTGGTCAGGTGATGAGGTTGAAATTACTAAAGTAAAATGTTATTTTTAATTCAGACATTAAACTAAAATAATGTGACATCTTTAAGGTATAATTTAAGATATAATCACCACAGTAAGGCTTAATTAACTTCATACCTATAAATCTTACTTAATGTTTATAGATTGACATAGACACAGAACCAGCCACTGTATTGTCTAACCTGGATGCAAAAGATTTAGGAGTGAAAACTGATTCAAAGGAATGGTCATGCTCACAATGTAGTAAACACTTTACTGACTGCCTTTTATTTGCTCGTCACTTACAAGAACACTATAAGCCTAAACACTTTATAAAGGATAGAGAAGGCTGGCATGCTGGCAGTTGGTGGCGAAGAAGAAGAGGGAGACAAAGAAGAAGCCACTTTGCCAAGCTTGCTGGCTTAAGGAGAGTAGGACGACCGAGAAAGGACGAGCCCAAGCCCTTCAGGAAGGAACGAATTCAGGTGCAAGCAGATGAGGATGACAACCAAATACTTGATAGCACTCAGCAAGATTCTGTTACCAAGGTATATATATATATATATATAATGATGTGTGCTTTTACCATTTTTATTGTGGTTTTAAGAACAAGACTAAACTGATATGTACTTTTGATTACTGTATAAAATAAATTTTATCACCTCTTGATTAGTTATACTTGTTAGTTGAAGCTATCAACTGTTGTCCAATATGCACTGCGGTCATTGAAAAGTAGTTGTGTGACAAGAGTAATTGCTAGTTATTGAACTTTTACTCCCATGTCAATCATTCATAATAAAAGGTTATTACAAACTTATCTTATAAATAGTTTCCAAATAAACTGCTGTGAAGAGTAACACATAGTAAAGAAGTCTTTTATTCTTTCAGCATGGGCTTGGTCCATGGGACCAACCTCGTAAACATTTTGTGCTTGTTATAGTTTTCATGCTATAACTTTTAAATTAATAAGCATTTGTTCATGAAATTTGGTAGATTATCAGTAAACATATAAGGCTTACACAAAATATCAGATTTGTTTTATTAAGTCTTAAGGTTTGTTAAGCAATGTTTTTCTCATGCATTTTTTTTTTTTTTTGCATGTTGTTTATCCAACTTGCAAAGTAATTTTTGTTTTAAGATTAAAAATACTTTTATACATCAAAAAATTTCAAATTTCACGTGCAAAATCTTTATAACGTCCAGATGGCTATCAAACATTTCTTAAGAAAAACTTTTTATCTGTTATTTTCACTAACGAATCCCTGTACGGGTTCTGTCAATTTGACTGATCTTGTAACCACCATACAAAATTGGGAAATAAACATAAGTTGTACTTTTTTCATTCTAGAATGACTAAACATTATAACACAAATGTTTAGACTAAATAGCTTAAATCTTGTAACATTATACATTTATATATATATTTATTTATATCTAAAAAGATATGAAATTTCAAGCAGACTACAGACTCAATTTAACAGCTTCAAGTTTTGTATCGAAAGAATGAGATGATGTCGCATTACTTGAAAATGGCTAAAAATTCACATGTCATAGACAGAAGTTAGTGTATAAATAGGACTATTTCCAAAAATGGAAAGAGGTGAGCTGGGCCAAATAAAAAAAATATGAGGTTCTTATTTTATATCCTAGCTTGTCAATATTGGTAATTTAAGTTTCTAATTCGTACGAAACTACAGACTTAGTATTTTGACATCACAAACATCTAATTTGAACCAGTGCTGCATTCAACATACCACGTGACACACACAAATTGATGTCTGGGTGTGTTTTTTAATATTTACTTTTAAATTAAGAAATTAAATAATGTATAATACTAAAATTTGAATTATAATCTACAGTTTGATACCAAACTTATTGACATAAATTCATAAAATAGTAGTTCAATAAAATTTTGAATGCGAGTCAACAAAAGCGATGACATGGCCTTTGACCCATCTGGAGAGAGTTAATGTCATGCGTAGTTTTGCTAATTATTTGATATATAGGTGCATCAAGCTTTTAACATACACTTGTCTTTCTCGAAAATCACAGAAATCAGTGTTTAGGGTAATATAAATGAATTTATATGCTGCATATATTTTCTCACTTAACTTGATGAGAAAGTAACCTTCTTCTTTCTTTTCAAGAAGAAATATTAGGTATAGTGTGTAGAGGAACTTGCTAATCATATTATTGCTGCTTTTATAACCAAAAAATACATATTCAGATTTTTCACAATTTTAAGTAATTGCTCAGAGTTAGGAAAAGCCTCTATGGTTATGTATATATCTGATAATAATCCTGTTACATGTGTTTAAAAATAGCAGTTGTTCCAAGGAAAACAGTATTTGTGTTTTTATATCCATTATAAAGCCTATGGTGTATATGTAACTTGAAATTAAAACATTCTGAGTTAAAAAAAAAACATGATATAATAGTCAATACATTAGATAAAATATCCATACAAGACTATGCAGAGCTTAAAAAAATTAAAAAACATGATATAATAGTCAATACATTAGATAAAATATCCATACAAGACTATGCAGAGCTTAAAAAAAAATTAGAAAACATGATATAATAGTCAATACATTAGATAAAA
>NW_013667018.1:141388-144810 GCF_000517525.1 Limulus polyphemus | reverse complement strand
GTAACTTGAAATTAAAACATTCTGAGTTAAAAAAAAAAAAACATGATATAATAGTCAATACACTAGATTAAAATATCCATACAAGACTATCACTGATTTTGAACTTAATACTTTTTTTATAAATATTTCCTGGATAATGCCTTATTAGTCTACTGAAAATGGTTCAAATATGCACTTTGTTTTTTTTTATTCTCCTCTAGAACCAAAATGGAAATGAACAGCACATTTCAAAAACTTTGGAATTCAAACCTCAAAAAGTCCCAGCCAAACGAGGAAGAAAACGAAAAGGTGAAGGTATTCTCAAGGAAGAACCAGTTGATGATAAAAGGTTTAAACAAATTCATAGACAACGTTCTTTGGCTGCAACAGGAAAATACAACTTGAGAAAAACACGGAAAGCCTTAGTTGTTAGTGAGGTACAGTTGTTTTATGCAATTGTAAGAGATTCTTTATGTCATTGTCAGTGTGTTAATTTTTTAAACCTGTTTGACTGAATACTAATATTTGTAATTGTTTTGTAAAGGTAATGCCGATTAAGATCAAATTAGATTTTTTATGAAATATTAACAACCATCACTTATGATGAAACTTTTGTGTATCTATTGATATGCTAAATTTTTGAATGAAGTTTGAAGATAAACGAATCTATCAAATATGTAATGCAAAACAAAACGTAAACAAAAATTATTTTGCCAAAAAATGGCTACAGAAGTGATAACTATGACATACATTAGTGTTCATAGATTTTCAACTGTCATTTCAGATTTTGGACAAAATTAACTTAATAGCTTATCTAGCCTTCTGGTTTTAGTTCATGAATCAAAGTATTTTCTTACTTGTTTTGTATCAAAGTTCATTTTTTTTCAGATTAGGTTTAATCATGGAAGTTCTTTTTTTTATATCTTTTTTGATTATGTAAATAAATATTTATTTGGTAACAAAAAGTAAGAGCTTTTAACTTATGAAAACTAACATTTGGGAAATACAGGTCAGTTTACCTATGAGGTTCCATTTTGGCATTTCTTTACAATTGTACTTATAAATGAAAGCACTAAAATTTCTGAACATTAAAGACAAAATAATGTAGAAAACATATATTAATTTTTTAAAAATTTGAACTAGTTGCAGATTTTGGGTGTTACTCAGACTTGACTTTATCTGTGGCCACCCAAGTTATTAGAAAAAAATAATTTGCTGAAGTGTTTTTGAACATAAATTTTGAGTGATGTAGATACATTTTTCCAATTGTAAATTTGTAAAGATAAATGATGTTTTTCTCAGATGATCTTTAAATCAATATTATTTGTAGTGTGCTGATAGATTTCCTTTTAGGCTTCTCCAAAATAATTCTCTTATATTGTCAACTCACACATAACTTTTAAGAAGGTTATGTGTTTACAGATTCCACTTTATGTTTAACATATGAAACCAAGTCATCTATTAGTTTTCCTAACATGTATTTATTTCATTTTTGAGTGAAGAGGTGTCCCATGAATGTTAAAACATTTTTTGTTTGTAGAATTTTTGAACAGAGCTAAAATACACACTACTTTTTTCTGATATTAAATTAATATTATTAGTGCTAATATTTCAGAAAATTATCAAGCTTTTTAAATTATTTTCATTTTATTTTTGTTTCACAATTTAAAACAAATTATTTCTATTGAAATAAAAATAGTTTGTGTCATGTACATTTCATAGTTGATTCAGTTTTAAATAATACTGAAATATATTTTAATTCATTTTGTATTTGTTCACCCAGTGGTTCATTGGTGAGCTTGAGGACTCTTTAATACTAGAATTCAGACCAAAATTCCTACAATAGAGACTATGCAGCTTTGTATTAAGACAAACATCTAACTGTCAGTTAAACAACTACAATTGGTGTTAAATATTGTGAGGAAAGACTTTGAAAATATTATTGGAATAACCATGGAAAGAAGGAATAATAATAGTTAATTAACTCTATTACTAAATTATAATAAGTAGATAATAGTCCAAAATATAACTTCTCTTCATTCAACGTAAATGTTTATAAAGTTCTTCGAAAACAATTTCAGAAATAACTAGAAAATTTTTTTGCAAAATAAGAAACTATTTTATTCTAGTTTCCAGTTGTATCCACGCTTTAAATTTTGCAGGAAGACTCGGAGGACAGTGATGCACTCTTTATTGATGAAGGATCTGATGAGGATGAAGATGATTATGATAGCCTGTTGGATGATGAAGATGATTTTGATGATTTTGAATATGAGATGTATGAAAGTGCTAGGGCCTCAGAAGAGATAAGAACAGTTTCCAAAGGTACACTCCCTCCTCCATGAAATGAATAATTAATACTATAATTGCACATTTTATTTAATTCTTAATAAATATTTTTCCAAGTAATTTTAAACATTTTTTTTAGTACAAAATAATTAGATTACTAAAGATGCTGACTTAATCTGTTCAAAAGATAACATTATAGTTACTAAGACATGCTTGTTTTACCATGAAGAAAACATTTGATGAGTCAAAGGGGACTCTTTGTTTGTAATGTTAAGGGATAATTCTTGAATATGATGTCATATTACTTTAAAAAAGCATAATTTTGGGGTTTTTGGTCAATTACACAGCTATATTTTGACCAATTTACATGGGAGTTGGTATAAAGATACTTTTCTACAGGTTCCACACATTAACAAACAAATATGGTGGACTTGCCCATTTTTCTGTGTTTTGCACAATTTTTCTGGTGTCAAAATTGGCCATGTTTTGGATTGTGTGGTGGAGACATGTTGCATTTGCCCAGAAATGTTAGCCTTTTTAATTTAAATAAGTATTTTGTGTTTCTTGTATGCTGGTTCTTTTTGGTATTAGTGAGACTTATTTTTCAGTAGAAAGCAGAGATCTTTAGGAACTCTATGAATTGGATAACATTTTTTGCACTACATTTCTTTTGAGGTGATAAGGAGAGAGTGAGAACCAAAAAAAAAAAATGCATGTTAAAGACCAGTCATGTAATGGTATTATTCTTAGCTTTACAAATGTAGCTGGTGATTAAGGAAGTATACATGATGATTGATGCCACTTTAAGTATTACTTTGTAAGTAAATGTAAAATGGTCTGCTGCTTATTCATATATTTTTTCAGTATATAAACTATTAACTCTTTCCAGATGGGTCACTGGTCAAAGGCCATGTCATCGTGCTTTTGTTGACTTGCATTCAAAACTTTATTGAACTATTATTTTACGAATTTATATCAATAAGTTTAGTATCAAACTGTAGATTATAATTCATATTTTAGTATTATACTTTTTTAATTTCTTAATTTAAAAGTAAGTATTAAAAAACACACCCAAACATCAATTTTTCTGTGTCGCGTGGTATGTTGAATGTAGCACTGGTTCAAATTAGATGTTTGTGATGTCAAAATACTAA
>NW_013667018.1:111058-140543 GCF_000517525.1 Limulus polyphemus | reverse complement strand
GTTTCGTACGAATTAGGAACTCAAATTACCAATATTGACAAGCTAGAATATAAAATAAGAACCTCATATCCTTTTTATTTGCCGAGATATTGCTCAGGTATTGAATCAAACACAGTGGCCCCACTTACCTATATCCATTTTAGGAAACAGACCCTTATATACACTTCTGTCTATGACATGTGAATAACCAATCAAAAGCTCAGAATGTTCCCCTAATGGCTTTCTTAGCCATTTTCAAGTATTACGACATCATCTCATTCTTTCAATACAAAACTTCAAGCTGTTGAGTCTTAAATCTTCAGCCATGTGGACATTATTATATGGTGGTCAATCCCACCCATAGTTGGTTGGCTTTTCAGAATTAAGTACAGTGGCAATTAACCCTACATAGCTTAGCCTTAAAGAAACAAAATTTATAGTTTGATTCTTATTCATTACCTAAAAGTTTTCAAACTTTGTAAAATAAAGTTTTAATTATCAAAAGTTTTATTTCATGAAATAAACAACTTAATTCTAATTTTTATGATGTTTGACTTTGAATTTAAGCTACATGTAGAATATCCAAAATATTAGGTTTTTACTTTGACTAAATGCATTTAATAGATCAATTGAGTTATATTTATTTGGTTTCCTTTGTTCAGTGTGAAAAAAACAACTTATAGCTGAAGTACCATATTAAAATGTAAAGTTTTATTAGCCTTTGTAATATCTTATATATATATATTAAAATGGTACTTCAGTTAGTAAGTTCCTTTTTGGATAAATACATTCACATTTAAATGAAATTAAAGCAAGAATCCCTTGGTGGGTTACAAATTATTTGATTAGCTTTGTAGAAATGAATAAAAACCCTATAACCCGAGCACTTTCGAAAGGTGGACCTTTCTAAAGCATTCGGGTTATATGGTTTTTATTCATTTCTATCAAGACTTCTTGAACCTACGTGTTTTTCTAACATCATGAATGATTAGCTTTATAGATACAGATACAACACATAGGCTCTATCATTGTTGTAAACATGCTTATGAACATGTTAAACAATACCTGATTATTTGAAATAACAAAAAAAAAACATCTGCAGTTGATGTGGTGTTTATCACAAATCTTAGGCCTATTGGAATAACATGTCTCAAAGTGTACACAGTATTTTTGCAACAGGTGACTGATAAGTGAATAAATCCTTCATTATTTTCAAACATTCAACACTACACAAACTTAATGTGGCTTCATGATAAAGTTTTCAGAAGAATTGGACTCTACACAACAATGAGGGTTAACTGCAATAAAGTAAAATCAGCTTAAAAACACACAAGTGGCTTATCCATTCCAAAGTCTTTACTAGAATTTTGCTGTATTTTAAGAGGTATTATGCTATATTAGGCCTAATAAAGAGCAGTTAATCAAAATATCATTAGATAAAATAAATTTGTTTCTATTTCAGTGTTATGTTTTTACAGTGACTTTATGTTATTAGCTTTAGAGATATCTAGTGTCCCACATACCACTGTGTGTATGTTTGGATGTTTGGCAGTAGGCACTTTGGGTTATGCATTACTTCTAAAAAAACACCTGCATTTTTCACCATAACATCTGCTAGAAGGTTTTTCCTTGACTACTCAGCCATGAAACTTCCAGATCAATTTCTAGAATTTAACTGGTCAATTCAACATTGTCCGGTTGAGAAACTAATGGACTGCGATAAGAAGGTACCTCAGGAATCATACCAGGTTCAATTCAAAATCATTTCCAAAGTAAACTGGTTGAATAGTGAACAATAAAGCCATTCATCTCACTACCCATTTAAAAAAACCAGCTTTCTCTACATTAAGTAATCTTCCAGCTGAAATCCCTAATAACTAACAGTCATTAGTAGCTACTTTATCTAGCAGATTTGGAGTGATGCACTAGGAGAAAGTATCCAGAGATAAGATCTAAAACAGAATACAGAGAAAAGAAGAGACTTTATATATTCTAATATAACAACTTCTGTACTGCTGTCAGGAAATGGAACTACAAGCTAAACTTTATCATTATACTCATTAGAAGCAAGTGTTTTAGGTTTAACGGATGACAATTAGCAGCTAGTTTACATTGCTCATCAAACTTAATGATACCTGTGTTTAAGTGTTATTGAATAAAGGTAAAGTAACGTGTGAATTTCTATGAGACCTTTAGTTTCATAAACTTCTTGTTTGTGCAGAAACTAGAAGATTGCCTTTTGTGTTCAGACTCTCTATTTTGTGATCTTTTGTATTGCATTTTAATTGAGGTAAATTATTTCAGTTCAGATCTGTATTTTTTGGGTTATGAAGAATTTATGGGCCACCAGTAAAGGAAGAAAATTTAAAGAGACCATGACATTGTAATATGTAAAAATTAGCAGGTATTGATTGGAAGGAAAGCAAACAATGGAAATTTATATCTGGTTATGATGAGCATGCACAAATAATATTAACTCATTATTAATGGAAAAGTGAGTTTTTTTAATGAGTTGCTTGGGAAATATAGCTAATGTCGATAAGTAACAACTGTAGTATATAAGTAACAATTGTAGTATAAGGTGAATATTATTTTTCATCAGTTCAGCAGAAGTAGTAAAATCTAAGGAAAAAGAAGTGTATACATTGGTCCACTTAATTTTTTATCATATTTCGTCAATCAATCAGTTTATAGTACAAGTTTTGTATGTTGATGTCAGTTTATTAGAATACACTGTTATTGAAATAAACAGAGTAACTTATACATGTAATTTTATATTACTACATTCGTTATTGAATGTTCTCTCACCCAAAAAATACTAATTAAAGATTTGTGTTTTATTGTTATAGATACTCCTATCATTCATAGAATATAAATACTAATTAAATATTTGTGATTCATTGTTATAGATACTCGTATCATTCATAGGATATAAATACTAATTAAAGATTTGTGTTTTATTGTTATAGATACTCCCATCATTCATAGAATATAAATACTAATTAAATATTTGTGATTCATTGTTATAGATACTCGTATCATTCATAGGATATAAATACTAATTAAAGATTTGTGTTTTATTGTTATAGATACTCCTATCATTCATAGAATATAAAGTTGAGCATAGAAAATCTGCTTCACCTCTTACCCTTCCAAAAACTAAAGATCCTACTAGTATGGATGTTAGTGAGGTTAGCCAGATTTTGACTGCAATGGCCACTGGTCAGCACTTACTACATGAGGCCTCTAATGTGTGTGGACCACTACCAAGTATGCCTGTAATACACATTGACAAATCCTGTGAAAGAACTACTGATATGTGTAATTCTTCAGATGTGATAGAAATTAGTAAAAGTATGAATAATACAGAAATAAAAGCTTCAGAGAAAGATAGAAAGACAGAGGAAGTGGTAGGTGATGTCTCACTTTCAGAGAATCGGTCGATCAGTGATCTTCAACGATCGGGTAGTATTTCAGACGGTGCGGCCCAATCTGAGAATCAGCCAGGCAGTAATAACCAACAGTTAAATAGTTTAACAAATAGTGTTCAACAAAGAGACAATGACACCAAACTGTGTGGAAGTGTAATTCAACCAGGGAACAAGTCTGCTGGTGAAATTTATCAGTCAGATACAAAGTCAAGTAGTACCAGTCAGTTAGAAAACCAACAGTTTTCTAACATGACATATGATGTCAGCCATTTGGAAAATGAACTGATTAGTAGCATAGGTAATGTTTCAAATAGAACATCTCAGTCCAACAATAAAGAATTCAGTGATACTCAAAATCAAAACTTGGTTGAGAGTACAGAGAAGTCAGAGGCGCATATCTTCAGAGTTGAAAAGCCAAAGAATGCAACACTTGGTGCCAAAATATCAGAAAGCCAAAACAAAAATCATTATCCAAACAATTCTGTGACAGGAATTGATGAAACTGTTAAAGATTATAGAAATATTGAAGAAGAGTTGGTACGACTACATGTCCGTAGAAGAGAGGGGAAATATAAATGTGATCTATGTGGGAAAAGATTTAATAAGACTATTTATCTTTATCGTCACTTGAAAAAACACACTGGAGAATTTACCTGTCATCGCTGTTACAAAGTGTTTGCTAGAAAAGAAAACATGATAAAGCACAACTGTCCAGTCTTGATTGATGCCGATTCTTTTCAGGACCAGAAGTTTGAATTTAATTGTGAGAAATGCAACAAGTCCTTTGGCTCCAAACACTTTCTCCGTCGCCACATGGCTAGGCACACTGGAGAATACAGATGTGAAGACTGTGGGAAAAATTACTCTTCAAGGGTAAGGTGAAATCTACGTTTGTACATTTACTGTTGTCCCAGTGTGGCTTTTTCTATAACTGTTGGCAAATCTTTAGATCTTTTAAAGCAGGTATATTGGTAGCAGATTTATTCATTTTATGCAAAAAATATATAAAATGTGTAAGATTCATTTTCGGTAACCTCATATAATTTTTCTTTTCCTTTGGTTCTAGTGATTAATAAACTCTTATATTCTGTGTTGTTGCACAGTGAAAACACAACAGTCTAAGGTTTACATCAGTAGTGTTTAATAAACTATTATGTTCTGTGTTGTTGCACAGTGAAAACACAACAGTCTAAGGTTTACATCAGTAGCTCTCTGGGCATGTACAAAATATTATTTGCATTTGAAATTATGAAAAAGCAGATGTTTTGATCATTTGAAGAGTAAAATCCCAAGTTCAAATCATGTGAGTCGATAAAGAAACTAGATGCTCAGCATGTTTCATTTTGGGCATCAGTATACATTGTGGATTGAGTTTATAGTAAACACTTGAATATTTATTTATATACCATTTGGTGCAATGTACATTATTTTGGTGTAAAGATTTGGTAGTTCCTTTTATTTATTTACTATATTCTTTGTATGCCTAAAAAATATGGCTTACCATGTCATGCTCACTCTAGTACATTAGAGACTGACACCTTCTTGTGCATGAATTTCTAAATAAATTTATTGTATTAATTCTGTTAATTGTAGGAAATTCTGCAGAATCATGCATGCTCAATGAACCTGTCTTTAGAACACTTTGTATGTGGAGTATGTGGTAAGACATTTAGCCGAAGGATATACCTTTTGAAGCACTTACCCATCCATACTGGACAGCATGCCTGCAACATTTGTGGAAAGTGGCTAAGGTCAATTGATTCACTGACCAGTCATTTAAGGATGTGTAGTCAGGTCAAGGAAATAGAAAACAGTGGACAAGTTATGTGTCAGGAGTGTCACCAGGTAAACATTGTACAGACTTGTAACCAGGTATTTAGAATATAACTTGTTACTTGAAATATGATGTTTGTTTTTCAACTGTTTACTATAAGCCATAACTTAGAATAAGATATAAAGGAAAAGCAGGTTAACAGTTTGCTATAAGAAGTAACATTTTATGTAAAACTGCTGCTAATAATGATAAAATAGCACAATATCATTTATAGCAATTAGTGAAAAACCACAGTAAATGGAACAAACTGTCTCAGAAGTCTGATATTAGATAACATGAGACTGAAGAGGATGCACGATATGTCGAAACTAGTTTCTCTAATATAAGAAGTTTGACAGTTTGTTGTGTTTACTGTGGTTTTTCACTAACTGCTGCTATCCATTAGGCTGTAGAATACAGTAAATGTGTGCTGTATAAAAATTGATTCTAACAGAAAATGGTTTTGTTTCCAGGCACTTGTGAACAGTGTTTGGTATAAATGTGCTGTCAACAGTAATGTTTCTTAATAGCCTGTAGCAAACAGTAAATGTGTGTGGTATAAGAACTGCTGCTAACAGTAATATGCTTGTTACCAGGCTTTACCATATAGTTAATGTGTATGGTATAAAAACTTCTGCTAATAGTAATATGTTTGTTACCACGCTTTAACAAGTAGTAAATGTGTTTGGTATGAGAACTGCTGTTAATAGTAATACATTTCTTAACAGGCTGTAGCAAATAATAAATGTGAGAACTGCTGTTAATAGTAATACATTTCTTAACAGGCTGTAGCAAATAATAAATGTGAGAACTGCTGCTAACAATATGTTTCTTAACAGACTGTAGTAAATAATAAATGTGAGAACTGCTGCTAACAATATGTTTCTTAACAGACTGTAGCAAATAATAAATGTGAGAACTGCTGCTAACAATATGTTTCTTAACAGCCTGTAGCAAATAATAAATGTGAGAACTGCTGCTAACAATAATATGTTCCGTAACAGACTGTAGCAAATGATAAATGTGAGAACTGCTGCTAACAATGTTTCTTAACAGGCTGTAGCAAATAATAAATGTGAGAACTGCTGCTAACAATATGTTTCTTAACAGACTGTAGCAAATAATAAATGTGAGAACTGCTGTGAACAATAATGTGTGTTATCTGGACCCAACAAACAATAAACACAGGTATTAGATTGCTGCTAATATTGGTTTGTATGTATTGCTGTTTTATATACAGAGAGATGTGTGATGTTAAGCTGCTGCTAATTGTTACATTCATACTAGCAGGCTTTTGCTAACAGTCATGGTATTAGGATGCTGTTAAGAGCAATGCATGTAGTATTTGACTGATACCAACAGTAATATGCGTGTGTATGTGGTGATGCCCTATTATGAATATTGTATATGGTAATACACTGTTGTTGACATCAGCTAGGATACTGTTGTGGTATTAGTAATAACAGGAGACTTTAAGGATTTGAATGCATATTTTGTTGATGAACTAGGCTACTGTTGTGGTATTATCAATAACAAGAGACTTGAAAGATTTAATTAACAGGTAAATAACATAAATAGAAATATAGGTGAAAGTAAGTTTTGGTGTGTTAGAAGTATGAGGTGAATATATTTATATTTGATGCTTGGACGGGTTACATGTAGAAGCAGGACTAAATTGTTCAACAACTATTGCTGGTCACTTCAGTTTGGACTGGTACAGAATTGCATTGCACAGAACTGGGATATTTTTTATTAGCTCTGCAAACTCTTTTAACAGTGTTGCTTTTTAAAACAAGACTAGACTGACCCTATCTTTTGCTGCGGAGAGAATTTCCTAAACTTGGTTTGAAGCTGATTTCACAGACAGTGGCATAACCAGGATTTTAAGTTTGGGAGGGCAAGTTACCAGAGGACTCCAAGGTTGCTATTTGGGAGAGAGTGGGTGGGTGGGGAGAATGAGAAAGTAATGTAATTCTCACCCAAAGTAATAATGAACGTAGACCTTAAAGTACAAATGAAAATGGAAAAAAAGAAGCATGGTCTTGAGCTCTTTTGTGATCCTGGTTAATTTTCTTATTCCCTGGCCTTTCTGGTGGCCTTCCTTTCTATGAATCATGGCTTAAGACTGTTTAACTAGGGGCACAGATGTGGAAGTGTTGTCTCCAGTGTTCCTTGTCTGAAAGGCCAATTGTTATTAGCATTTTCTTTTGAAGCACCTCCAGCAGTCCATTAAGATTTTCAGTTGCTAAATGGTAAAAGAAGTTATGTTTCTGTGAGCAGCTTTGTGGTTGGTTAGACTTTGGTAGGCCGAGCAAGTTGTTACACTACTACCACTGGAATATATTTTTAAATTTTCATATAGTTGTAGAAAAGGTAGAATAGATGAAATGAATATTAAACTACCAAAATAACATGTGAGATATTAGGCTGTTGTAAATTTATAATGTATGTTTGTTATAAACTTCCAATTATGTGTATGGTTATTTATTTATTTTTGACATTTATGTCTCAGCTTGACATAATGGCAAAAGTTCTTCAGACAATGCCCTTTGATGGTCTTTCCTTTTTCTGTTGGATATTTTTCATGTTTCTGATGACATTCAGTTGAGTATTGATGAGACCAGCCATTGGCTGGCCAAAACTGTGACTAGGTCAATTGAATGAAAATGAGAGGGCATCTTGTAACCACCATTTTCTTTTTTCTCATCTGTTGCCACTAATCAGATGTTACTGATGTATTCACAGCAAGCATTTTTGCAAACTTAGTGCAACTTCTAGGTGTAGAATTCTTTCATCTGAGTGATTGTGTAGGCCTAGTTCATAATATTACTTAAACAGCCATAAGGATAATATATATACTGATCTTGTAATGGTTTTCAAATGAGACCCAAAACTCGAGCACTTTCAATTAGTTCACTAGTGAAATATTAGAAAACGCTTGAGTTTTGGGTCTCGTTTGAAAACCATTACAACTTTTGTACGTTATCCTGTGTGCTAACTTCTTAATCAGAATGCATACTGATTTGTTATTATTCTATTTTTATAGGTAACATGTATATTTGTAAAAATAGAATGGTATATTAAGTAAGTACAATACTTTTCTATTGAATATGAAGTATTGAAAGTGTACACGTTTTTTAAAGGAATTTACAGACGTGGCAGAATTTAGGAGACACCAGTACGAACATACACACAGATATGCTTGTGAAGAATGTGGAGCTAGGTTTCGTAACATGGTTTCTCTTGGACTTCACGTCTGCCAGTCTCAAGCTGTTTCATGCGAGATTTGTGATAAGGTCTGTCCCAATCCTGCCAGTTTACAGCGACATAGAGCTATCCATGGTGAGCCAACCTTTAAGGTAAGTTTAAAGCAACCAAAAAACCTTCCATTTTGAGTCTCATCAGCCTATTTTCACTCATTGTGAATAAGTTAAAAATTTTAAAAGTGGCTTGTAAAAAGATAAAAACAATCTTGTATTATTGAATTATTAAGGTCACTTTTACAATTAGCACAGGCCCAGTGGTTAGGGCTCTTGACTCGCAATCTGAGGGTAGCGGGTTCGAATCCCCGTCACACCAAACATGCTCACCCTTTCAGCCGTGGGGGCGTTATAATGTGATGGTCAATCCCACTATTTGTTGATAAAAGAGTAGCCCAAGAGTTAGCAGTGGGTGGTGATTACTAGCTGCCTTCCCTCTAGTCTTACACTGCTAAATTAGGGACAGCTAGCACAGATAGCCCTTGTGTAGGTTTGTGCAAAATTCAAAAAACAAAACAAAAATCAAACAATTAGCATATTATTCTTTGTAATGTAACTTCTCAACTAAGTCTCAGTAGTTTCTTTTACAAATGTTATTGTTATTTATTAAATCAAAGCTCATATGAAATATGAATATTAATATACAGTGTTGCTCACAGTTGTTTAACAAAGCTCTACATATTCCTTATTTACATTTTTATGACAGTGTAATGAATGTGGAAGGTTGTACTATCGAAAAGATTCTTTACAAAGGCATCCATGTATGCTACGAAAAAGTAGCAGAAAAAGGAAGAAGAAAAAAATCAGCATGGCACCTCTTGTCTGTGAAGTTTGTGGCTCCATGTTTTCATCAACAAGTAGCTTGAATGTTCACAAGTAAGTAAAGCCATACAAGAATCTGATTATCCACAAATAACACAGGCCTGTGATGGTTTTAATGTCTTGAAATGTTTACATGGTCTACAGTAATTCCTGTACACTGAATTCGAAAATGATATCCATTTTTCTCCATCACGTTTTTCACAAAACATTATATGTACTTTTACATAAGTGAATCATTTTCATTGAAATCGGGTCACAATTTGTTATGCTTAAAATGTTGACAACCACTGGCTATAGATTTCTTTAGAACAATCGTGATGTGAGAGTCTTATCGATAGTTCTAGAACCCAAACATAATAATAAAAAATGTTCATTGTGGTAAACAAAATAATAATTTGATCTAAATAAGAGTTTTTTCTTCCCAATTTATGAACAAATCCTTACGTGGTAGAAAAAAATGAATATGATTTTCGAAATCTGTGTAGCTGATTTATGAAAAATCTGTTATTAAAACCAAAACAACTTTTATGAAGTTTAAATTCACAGACCCATGTAATCTGTACCCATGTTTACATCAGTAGGTAATATGATTTAAAATAATCTGATTATCCACAAATAATCTGTACCCATGTTTCCATCAGTATTTAATATGATTTAAAAGAATCTGATTATCCACAAATAATTTGTACCCATGTTTCCATCAGTAGGTAATATGATTCACCACAAGTAAGAAATCTGTTTCGTTGTTTTCATGAATAAGTAGTCTGATTCCTTATAAGTGGCTTGGCCCCATATTTTCATCACCCAGTAATCTGAATGTTCACAAATATGCTCTCTCCTTGTTCTCATCAGTCAGTAATTCGTTCACAAGTAAATTCCTCTCCATGTGTTCTTCTCAACCAGTAGTCTGATTGTTCACGATTTTACATAAACTATCTTCATATTTTTGTTTAACAACAATTTAAGTGTCCATAAATAAATATCCTATTTCCAAATTTTTATCTGCCAGTAATTTAAAAAATATCCATAATTAATTATTTACTTGATTCCTACTTTTAGAAATCTTCATGGAGAGAAAAGATTTTCATGTGAAGTGTGTGGAAAGCGATTTCATCGTAAGGATTTGCTTCTTGAGCATCATGCTGTTCATTCAGAACCTTCATTCCCATGTCCCACATGTGGGAAATTTTATAAAACTAAGAAGTCACTAGATGTCCACATGCTGATCCATGAAGGCCTAAAGAGATTTAGGTGTTCTGTGTGTAACAAGGTTTGTTTATTTGTTTACTTTTACTATTACACCAGTAACTGTCTCTTTACTAATACCTTTGTATCAGTGTTTGTCTGTTTACTGTTAACTCTGTAGCAGTCTGTCTGTCTACTCTGTAGCTGTCTGTCTGCTGTTAACTCTATAGCTGTCTGTCTGTTTACTCTGTACCAGTGTCTGTCTGTTTGCTGTTAACTCTGTACCAGTGTCTGTTTGTTTGCTTTTAACTCTGTAGCTGTCTGTCTGTTTGTTCATTGTTAACTCTGTACCAGTGTCTTGTCTGTTTGTTCTTTGTTGACTCTGTACCAGTGTCTGTCTGATTAATATTACTGCTGTGCCAATGTCTTGTCTCTTTGCTAATACCTCTTTACCAGCATATGTATATTTGCTGTTAAATCTGTATTACTGTTTAACTGTTGATTCCTACCAGTGTCTGTCTTTTTGCTCATTGTTAACTCTGTAGCAGTGGCTGTCTGTCTGTGTTTACTGTGTACCTGTGAATATCTGTTGATATTATGCAATTTGTATCAAGTTTATTGTGTTGATCTGTGTCAAGGTTTTCTATTTGTATAGTTTTCATTCTGTATCAAAGTATTTATGGCTGTTAATTAAATGATTAAGGTTTTCTTTATCCCTTTGGTATTCAGTCTCTATCAAGGTTTGTTTTAGTGATGGATATGTATGTCATGCCAATCTTTTAGTGTTAAAGTTTCTATAATCATTTATTTTGTTGAGTGTCTATTCAATATCAAGTTACTTTCTTTCATGTTTAATATACTAAGACTTGTTTGTCTGTTAATCCTTTATTCTGTACTAAAGTTTTATAGATAAAAGTTTTTTTTCAAATATTACAACATTTTCAGTGGTTTCTGCTGCAAATGTAGCATGTGTAAAACTATCTTAGCAATATAAACCCTTGATAAAGATGTAATACAGCATATCAGTGGTAAATGGAATATTTTAAACTTTTCTCTATGGTTATAAGCTACTCATGTAAAGAATGTTAAAAATTTTCCAGTTCATTTATGAATTATTTCTTAAGCAAATAGGATTTGATAAGAAAATTCAAACTGATCTAAATGTGGTAAAAATATTTAGATTTCTTTATTGTTTTACCTTTAGGAATTCTTCCAGAAGGGAAATTTATTAAAACATCAAGAGACACATAATAAAGATAAAAAATACTCCTGTACATTTTGCTTCAAATCCTTCAATACAAAAGAATATTTCAACATACACACATTGGAACACACCAGAGGGCGTATCTTTACATGTGAAATGTGTGGGAAGGCTTTTGTAAAGGTATGTAAGAATGTTTTTATAGGTTTATGGATTTTTTTCAAGTGTGTAAAAACTATGGAATAGAACGGTGTTCTATTTTGATCTTGCTGAGATCAATGAAACAAATTATTATAGAAGAGAACAGTGTTAAAATTTTGATCCTGCTGAGATCAATAAAACATTATTATAGAAGAGAACTGTTAAAATTTGATCTTGCTGAGATCAATAAAACAAGTTATGGAAGAGTACAGTGTTAAAATTTTGATCTTGCTGAGATCAATAATACAAATTATTAATTGTTGTTATTTGAATAAATAACAATAGTGATTTATTTGAAAAGATGTGGAATAACAGGAAATTTGTGTTCAATCATCGTGACTTAATATACATAAAAAACAACAACAATCTAGTGCAACTCAAAATACCAAGTTTAAAGCATCAGTCAGAAATTGTGAAGTTCAACTAATTAGTCCCCTGGTGTTTCTATCTATGCAAATCTGATAAAAGACGTTTTTAAAGTAATTTTATTAATCCGTAAAGTAGTTCTCCATTGTTGCTATGTTTACTTGATTTTATAAGCCCTCCCACAGTTTTTAACAAAATGACTTTAAGTTTTCCAGATAGGTTCTTGATATTTACAGGATATAAGCAAGGAAAACATTAGGGAAAGAGTTATGTGTCATGTGTAAAAGATATTTTGTGGCAGTAACTCATATTTTCCTTGAAAATCTGTATTAACATCTAAGAAGCCATTAAAAACAAAAGTTTAAATGCATATTTTGGGAATTTCCAAAGCTAAAGGCCTCATATGGAGATCAAATAGGTTTGGGGGACTCTTAGGTTTGGCTGTGTAGAGTTATATGAAAATTGACAAAAATGATCATTCAAATCAGTATGTATAAAGTTTTTTGGGTCATTGTTTGTCTGTGAATTTTTGAGGGTAATTTACTGATATTTGATATTTCAATGAAAGCTTTATATATGCATTTATTAATAATTTATGCACATATGTATGTGTTATGAATAATCAATTTGTACTTTAAGCTAGCTTGCAATGTCTTTCTCAGATCAACTCGTATAGTTATGGTTTGAATGAAGTTGTGTTTTGGCCATTCTCCAGTTAAAAACTACATTATGGTATATCAACTAAAAAAGCTCTAATTTAATGTTTCCAATACACTTTACTGGAGCATGAAACTCCTTTAGATCACATAATAGAATTTGTTGTGAAAACTGTTGTTTAAGTGATCTAGTCAGTGATTGAAGCTGTTATTTTTAGACTGCTCTAACTGGCAGCTTTATTAAGATCTCTACACACAAATCTGTAGAACACAATTTTTATTTGTGTGTTCAGAACAGACTGATTATGTGATGTGTTCGTAAGTTTGCAATACACTGAAAAAGATCAAGGATCTCTCTGAGCAAGGAACATGATTGTAGGTGCTCATAAATCAAAACGGAATATGTCTTCCACTAGGAAAAAAACTGACCACCAATCACTGGGAATGTACAAAAGAAAAGAAAATTAGACAAATTGTAAAATGAAACCATATGTCAAACTCTGTCTCAGTTAACTGATTTCTTCAAAAGTGGTCAAGATTTGACAAATTATAATCATACAATGTTAAGGATGTTATAGAACTGTCATATAGTAGCCCATAACCAACCCAAAATTTCTCTATCTCAGATGTGCATGGGAAAACATGGTTTCTTTTGACACTGAATGACTGATGAGGCATTTTTTTACTGTTTTCTGTGTAAATATGAAGGAAACCACATAAGGCACTTCATCCTGTTTGTGTTGCTTCAACATTTCAAGCTGCTGGAGGTGGTGTGATGGTGTCAAGATCATTTTTTGTGTCAAAACTTTTTGGTGTTTTGGTTTTTTTAGAAGAGAGAACAATATCCAGAGTGTACTTGGATATTGTTGCCAGCCAGTTATATCCAACTCAATTTACTGCATTTTCACCCTGATGGGGAAAGGTTTCTTTCAAGATGATAATGCAACATGACATCACACATGTATAGTTTAAATCTATATCCAGTATAGATATACTCATGTCACAAACTTTCAAGGCCCATTTATTTATTATATAGTTCATTTAGTAATAAGACTTGCACTTATTTTATGAATAATTCAGAAGATCATAATTTATACATTTATTACATTAAGTCATTAAGTTTTATTGATGAAAATGTTTTATAAAACCTTACTTTAGTTTCAACAATACAAGGCAATTTTAATATACTGTTCTGAGAAAAATAAATGATGTTTATATATATATATATAAATATATATTTATGTTAAACCATGATACTTTTTAAGGCCAGTCACTTGAGCTTTAAATTTTCTAAGTAACTTTGTTGCTGCTGTGTGATAAGCCAGAGGTTTATAGAGCTTATTTGCAAGGTTTATAGGAACTGTGTTTTGAAATTTTCATATATTACTCATGAGAGATTTTGGTGTTTGAAAAATCTTTTGTCACTTTTTATTCTTATTGTAGAAACACCAGCTAAGCAACCATATAAAGTTCTTTCACAGCAACCAATCATACATGTGTAAATACTGTGGAATATGTGTTAAACTTCGACACTCCTTGAAGCGACATCTTCACAACAAACATCCAGAATATGCACATGAGTTTGAGGATAGTAACTTCACAAACTCTATGTTGGTGTCACAAGGTTCGTTGGATATAAATGTAGAAGGTGCAGCAGAAACACCAACCCTCTCTGCCACTCAAGGTTTGTTAGAAATTTGTAAAAGTTTGTTATTTCTGCATGTAACTTGTAATAGTTCGTAATGTTTTTTTTTATGCATTTGTCAGGAGTGTTGTTGTAATTGATAGCTTATTCTAAACATTTATTCTCTGCTGTGGTGTACACCTTATTTTAAAACTAGTTGAGGAGATAAAATAGACTTTATGCTAAGTTAAATATTTTGAGACAAGTTAATCTCTTCTTTTGTAGATCATAAGTTTTTTTCTTAACATTACAGGTGATGAGTTACTTCTTGCAGTGGCAGGAGTTGCAAGTAAAGAACTGCAAGAAGCCATCTCATCTGGACGAGCTCAAATTAAACCAGGTGCTGCTCCGAACACTTACGAAATCTCCGTGCCAATTTTTTCCCCCACTGATGGAACGGAAGAGAACCAACATGTTATCATTGCAACAGTTGAACGAAGTAATTCTGAAGAAGGGCAGTACCAAAATGATATTGAAGGAGAAGCATATCAGGTAACAGAAGGTGAAAAATTTTCTGGCGAAGAACTTCCTGTGACACCAGTAAATGATGGCGTTAGCACTCAATCTGAAACAGAAGCTGTTGCAGTAAAACAGGATGATACACAAAACAACAAACAACACGAAGAAAACACCATGACAGTTCAGGTAACTAAATATATGGGAATTCCTGTAAGTTCGAGTGAACTACAGCATGAAGCTGCTATAGAACTGGAGAAAGCAGAGTCCCAGATGCCAAAAGATGTAGAGAAAGAAGCCAAAGCCCATTTAATCGAAAACGTGCCTAGTAAGCTTGTCTTCAAGGAAGCCGATGGGTCTCGTGAAATTCATTTACATAGTAATGGTTCAGATCCAAGTCAGTTGGTCAGTATTATTAATGAAGCACATGGACATCAGAATTTGATTCAGGTAGCTTCTGATCAGCTAGAATCTGTAAATGAAAGCAGTCAGTTTCAAGAGAGAACTGTAGAGCTTGTGGATAATAACCCTAATCTGAAAACTGGTAGAGTTGAGCTAGTTAGTAATGACATTGAACAGTCTTTACCATCTGAATCTGTGGAGCAGATGGCAGCACAGCTTGTAGATGGTCAACAAATATTCATAACAGAAGACTTAGCGGAAGGAACCCACCACATTGTTTTTGATACTTCCAATTTTGAGGAAGCGATACAAGGTGGCCAAAACTTAGAGGCTACAAATGGTGAGGCACTTTTTTTTTCTCTCTATTTTTTTAAACAAATTTTAAATACTGAAGTGATATAACATGTTTCTTTCATATTTTTTTTAGGTGGGGGTAAATGGGATAAACATTTGAGTACTTCTTCAAAATTATGAAAAACTAATGCTCATAAAACTTGAGAAATATGAAAATGTAAAAAACACAAATGGGAATCCAAAAGTTTTGAATAATTAAATTTTCTCAAAACTTAAAAAAGTCAGGAAAAATTCTTTCTTCCCTCTTTATATCATAACCTACACGTTCATACAAACCATATTGTTTAATTATGTTAATTATTGATATATTTTAACATAATATTGTTCATTCCTGTATGTTATCTTACCTTGTGATAATTGTCTAATTCATTATATTTGATCCCTTTTATAAATGATAATGCAATGTTTTATTATCTACCATTAAGTAGCAATAACATGTTTGAAGAATTTTTTTCTCTAGTACCAAAATCTGCTGTAGGTAGGTTCTCGAGATTTTATTATAAAGTGATGTTAGTTATGTGCGGTTTTGACGGAAAAATCAAATATCAGTGTGTCATACATATACGTGCAAGTCTGGAAGATCTGAAATTTTTTCTGGAAAGTCAGGGAACCAATTTTGGAATGAATGTGGCCATCCTGAAAAATAATTTCATTAGTACCACTTGTAAATGAGTATGTACTTGGAGTAATACTTACATGAAATCTTGAAACTACATATTCATGAGGGAGTTTGTTAGAGATTTTTAGCTTATGGACAAGAATATGTAAAAGTTATGAAGATAGAAGTTGTACCAACTTATTAAAGTAAAGTATCAAATTTATAATAGTCTTTTTTTATGGTGATCAGTATTTGAACACTTGTCTTGATGAAAAACTATTTGATGTAAGCAACGAGTGTTATAACAATTTTAATACTATAGGTGTAGTTAGTTGTCATGTTATTCTCTCCTCAATGCTGTCGTGATTTGAAATTTTGTCTCTTTACTCATTAAATTATAACAATATAACAAATTAAACCTTTAGACTTGTAATTATGAGGATTACCAGTCTTTTTTTTTATCATTTTCAAAGAGCAAGATTCTGAGGAGTTTCTCACTCAGTGAAGTTACTGGTTACTCAAGGCGTGTTTTCTTTTTGTATGTGAATAGTGACTTGTATCTGTCCTATCTGTTATTGGTATCAGTTTTCAACGAACATATTTTTTTGTTCTTTCTCTTATGTGAATCAAAATACGTTCGGTTCCTGTAATTCATAAGCCACCATACTGATGATTGTTGTTGATTTTGATTTAAAGGAAATATACTTATTAATTCACAACTTGTCCATGATAACTTCTAATAAACAAGCAAAAAAATGTGAAGGTGATAAAATAAAGAAATTAGACTTTTGGAGATAAAGCACCTTAAAAAATTATGGTTGTATTTTATTTTCTTGCCAATATTTTGAGCAAACAAGCCGGAAACAAGCTCTGTTTATATCTCTGAACAGTGAAATGAACATTTCAGACTTTTACTGATTATTCTTTTTAGGTACAATCGTTTTAGAAGATGGAACTGTTCTACAACACGGAGAAACTGATGAAGGGGGCAACCTGTTGTTTTACGTGCTTACAACAGATGAAGAAATGCAGCAAAACCAGTGTGGTTGGGGAGATGGATAGGGAACAATATTTTGATTTTAACTATGATGAATGAAAGATGAAAAAAAGAAACTGTTAGAAAGGAGAGAAAAAAACCTCTTGCCATATGTGCTTATCGCAAACAAATACATCAAACATGATGTGTGTGGCAATAGGGATGGGGTAAATACAGTTTCTTGTGTGATTTTGCTGGTGAAAACAAACAATTGAACTAATAATAGAAACAAATGAGGTATAAATATTCCTGTGTGATTTATTCATTTCAGATATACTGTGCAATGAATGGTTCACCAACAACATAAGAGAAAAGTCTGTCAAACCCAAGTGTACTGTTTTATAAACTCAACTGTAAGTTGACTCTGATATAGACTTATATTTCTATGACAATGTTGCCCTGCGTTTGAACCTTTACATCTTTCAGTTGTGTTAAACATTTAAGTTCTTTCCTTTTGTGTTATTCAACCCCTGAATCAGTGGAGACATTTATTGGTGTACATATTATTGATGAATGTCAATGAACCCATGAATCAGTGGAGACGTTTATTGGTGTACATATTATTGATGAATGTAAATGAACCCTTGAAAATAGCAAATGAATTATGTTTTCTACTTTGGCTTCGAGTGTACATAATCTAAAGGTCATTTCCTATTTGCCTTTATAAAATAAAACATCGGATGTCAAAATGTGATGCAGAAGTATCATTTTTTTAAAATTTATAATAATTTCTTCTCAGCATTTGTCCCAATTACTTTGGGTCTGCTTTTCTGGTCTTTGATGTCCACTTCTTCCTATCCTGTGTCGGAGCTACCTTCACACTGTATTTTCTAATGTCTTCTCTCACTACAGCCATCCACCCTTTCTTCAGTCTTCCTCTTGTTCTTTTCTTTTCCATTGCCATATTTATCAATCTCCTACTAATATACTTCCCTTTGCTTCTTTTCTCAAGACTGAGCCATCTGAGGTGAGTTTCTTTCATCATCTCCATAACTGGTACTACTTTTGCCCTCTCCCTAATGATTTCGTTTTAGTAGATGAAACAACTCAACATGGAGAAATTGATGAGGGACATTAACTTGTTTCTGTACTGAAAAGTATTTTGATAAAAACCAATCATTGGATGTTTCATGTAGTATTCGTATTATTTTTGTTTTTTAATTCTGATTATGTGAACTTCTCATAAACACATTTATCATATCCAAAAGAAAAACAAATTAAGAAAAGTAGACATCTGGAAATTTGTAAAACCACTGGCAGTATTTATCACCACAACTATATAACTTTTCACTAAGAAACAAACAAACATTTTTCACAGAAACACACTGAAGTTTCAGTTTTAAGGCTTTATTACAAATTTGTCTATCGTTGTGATAGTGAGTGAATACCTGAAAAAAGATACTTTTGTTTATCAGGTGAATGTAAAACGACAGTATCAGTTGATAATGTGTTGGCTTGATGTAACAATTTAAAAATTCTAGAAGCTATCACTTTATGTACGAGTAAAAAAAAACACGTTGTTTTGTACTGGTTTTTAAGCTTTATCTGACCATTGACACTGGTCCTGAATCTTCTTAACATAAAAATGTATATAAATATATGGAAATTCCTGTAAACTCAGGTGAACTACTCAAAATGTCAGTACTGGAAATCATTGAAAAATGACTGTTTTTAAGTCATGGCCCCAGCATAGCTGTAAGTGTTAGATTCCATAAAAAAATCGATCCTAAAATAATCTTGCTAAAAAAAATTAAACAAAAAAGGTTTATAGTATAAGTTTATATTTCATGTCATCCATTGTGGATCTTATGAGACCTAGGCTGTTGCAAAATCCCCTGGTGAGCACATTTACTGAACGAAAATAATTCGAGTATGAGTACTGAGAAGATGTGGAATTGTCATTTGTAAGTTGTGTATGAAACCAGTATATCTAACATTCTCTTTCTTAGGTACAAGTGCGTAACGGAATATTCTAAAGTAACGATCTTAATACTGGGCAGAAGTGTGCTATGGGATCAACGATAAGCTTGAAGGCTTAACATTTCAAAATTCAGGGTTCTATACCTGCGGTGATATATCCGCATTCTGCAGCTTTGCACTTAAAGCAAAATTTTCATAACAAATTGGTTATATTCCTGTTACGTTCAGTGTAGATGTAATATTTATTCAAGTTTTTAACAGTTACTGTCAACTAAAAACAAGAATGAATCACTGGCAACGTTTTGTTCATCAAATACACAAGGTTCAAGTGCCTTTTACCATAAAATATTTTGTAACAAAAGCCACATGATTTTTAAATATACAAATTATCTTTCTATGCACGGGTTTCCTTTCTAACTATTCCATTAAAATCAGCACTTACTGGTTTGACTGATGTTCCCTAATTGTAGTGAATTAAATTGTTAATAATGTAACATTCCGCAATATAAAACAGTCTGTTTCATTCCTAACCAAAATGCCAATATTTTTTCCTTTACCTAATGGGATACCAATCTTATAGATACCATTATTACAGTTTTAGCCAAAGAGAATTATGTTTACCCTTGAAAGATTGATGTTTTCGTATACAATGAAAGCTGTCACCCAGGTGTAACATTTCCAAGATGGTTCTGGCTATACTCAAAGCCTTGCACAACTTTAAGTTTGCTGAAGCCGAAACCCCACGACGTGGTTAGCACATCTGTAATAACATACAGTCATTGAAGAGACTACGTGCGCTGAATTCGTTTTTCAACAACGTAATGACACTGGGTTACGAGTAGAAAAATTAATAAATATATTTTATATATATATATTTAAGATCTCTCTCTTCTTTTGGTTATATAATTATTTCAACTGATGTATGCTATGTGTGTTACTGATCATTTCGGAAACTCGCGTTGATAATCGTACATTTTCACGATTTTTTTTAAATTTTACACAGTGCTATTAAAAATCAACTTTCCATTAAAAACTATAAGTTGTATTACTTCCTGTTTCTCGTGAGGCTATTCATACACGTGTGTTCTTTGAAGATAGCGGGAGCTTCGCACTTTGGAGTCGTGGGTGTACTCTTAAAGTGACGGTCAAATCTCACTATTAGGTGATACTAGACCACCCGTGATTCGTTGGGTCACCCACTATTCAGGGGTTATGAAGAATTCAAGCTAATTTCAATATTGCACCGAAAGGAAGGTTTATTTTGAGATAATTTAATTAAATATTTCAATCCATTCGTGCTATTCATAATTCAAGAAAAAATATTTGATTGTTGATCGGGAGTAAAAGGAAAGACCATTTCATTTTTCAAAAAAGTGAAGTCAGAGTTTTCAGGTATTGTGATGAATTAGTTCATTATGTTGTGGTCTTTCCTCTTCTACAAATAAGAAACAGTAACACTTTATTTTTTCTTCGAATTACCCACCATAACCAAGGCACATTACTGAGAAATTCTTCAAGATCTTGTTTTTGTCATCTTACGCCTTTTAATGAAGATGAGAACATTGACAGGGAAATAGATTTGAACGAAGAAGTTTTGTAAAGAGCGCGAACGGTAGTGTGATGTAAAATTACTTGTGCTAGACATTTTCATAAAAGTGACCCGAAAAATGGCTGTAAATCGGTAATCCGTGGCCCGATTTTAACGAAACTTGTTTTATTCTATTTATATTCTCATTTAATTTGCTGTATTTAAATACAGACAAACAAACAAGCAATATCAGAGTTTTAGTAGTATATAGATAGGAGTAGCTCAAGAGTTGGCGGTGGGTGCGGTTGACTAGCTGCTGTCTCTCTACTCCATCAGTTCAAAATTAGGAACAAATGCACCGATAGCTCTTGCGTAGTTTTTTTCTAGAAAATTTTAAAACTTGTGTTTGGTAAGATTACACACCGCAACATTAAAGCAAGTTAAGGCTGTTCCACCGTAGCTGTAGAATAGAGGGCGTGGTTTTAGTTAAGAAAATAACAGTTGAGCTCGTAATATATTTTAAGTTGTTCACAAGAATGACACTGGACTCTCAGTCACAAACTTATACGATATTCCACTTTCTTCAGTTTATGTAGATTTTTGTTATATTTTTATGATTATGTTTTTTCTTTCCTGTAATTTCAGTATTTACAATTACTGAGAAAAGATCAGCAAAATACAAACTATTATCATTATTTATCATCTGTTACTGTAATTAATCAGTCATTTAAAAGAGATTTTTTGCGATGGAAATCGGTGATACAAAGTTTATACGATTATTTCAATTTAAAAACATATTTCAGAATTTTCACTGTTGGAGTAGCTAACATCTCATATTAAAAGAGAATTTCAATAATACAGGACATCCAAAAACTTTTTTTAATAATAAAGTTAAAGAAATGGGGTGAGTGGGATGCTGAACATAAGCTGACCAATATAATTAAGTTGGTTTTTGCCCCTGTAAGCTGATGTGCCCTATGCAGTTAAGATACTTTTTCTGTATTTTTAAGTTTTTGTTGCTAAGTGACACAGACTAACGGAGCGTTACCAAAAGATAATGTTTGCACATATATAAGGTAAAATATTCAACATAAATACTTCCAAGTTTACCATACGTTAATCCAAGTACAACAGGATGACTGAAATTCCTGAATCTTCTTTATTTAAAAAAAAATCTCTGGGTCATTTATTTCCAGCGACAGTTCAGTATATTTACCCATAAAACAAATTATTCTGTCTCATTCTTTAGGATAAATTCTGCGCCTCTCCTAAAAAAATCAATCTATTCTTGCCTTCAAAGGTACCAACTCGCGCTCCTACCTGTCAGTGCTCTGCTGCACGTAATAAAGTGTTTTTTTTTTTACATATGCGTTCATTCAAACAACATTTTAGTTTACGAATTGTCCGACCGTATAGACTTTGTTGCATTTACACTTTATTTTATAAATTCTGTTTTCATCCCAAGTTGTTAAATTATCTTTCAATGAAGAAAGATGGTTACAAGTGTTGTTAAAACGTATGTAAGCGATTTGGCAGTCCATATATTTAGAAATAGTTTTCCTGTTTGGTTTAAATACAAGGTAGGCAAGATACATCATCTTTCTTTTTTGTATAAACAGTTGAAAGTTTATTCTTATTCGTACCCACAGGTGAACCTTATTGATGTTTTGGTTACACCTATAATACCTATTGGTTTATTCCAAATAACGCTTGAAAGTTAGATCAGATTTAAAAATCAAAAAGCAAATAAAAAAAATAACTTTAAGGATTAAATTACAAAAGTGGGAAAAAATGTTTGAGGATTTCTTAGCGAAATTAAGTAGAACTCTTAATAAATGGATGCAAAGAAGTTATGGAATGCATCACAAAAAGTTATAACCAACAACAACAAGTATTAAAGGTTTTAGTGGAAGGGACTGAGACAAAAAACAGATTCTCTGAAAGAATTTATGGTCTCCAGGAAAGAGTAAAATATAAAGGTTTGTTTTGTTTTTTTTTAATTTCGCGCAAAGCTACACGAGGGCTATCTGCGCTAGCCGTCCCTAATTTAGCAGTGTAAGACTAGAGGGAAGGCAGCTAGTCATCACCGCCCACCGCCAACTCTTCGGCTACTCTTTTACCAACGAATAGTGGGATTGACCGTCACATTATAACGCCCCCCATGGCTGAAAGGGCGAGCATGTTTGGTGTGACGGGGATTCGAACCCGCTACCCTCAGATTGCGAGTCGAGCGCCCTAACCACCTGGCCAAAATATAAAGAATCCGACGGGATTCTGTGTGATTTAAACAGTACTATAAAATATTTTTGATAAAGCAAGTCGGTATTCAAGAGAAGACTTGAAACCTGAAAAATGAAGTAAATTATGGAAAAACGCAATTAAAGAGGATCCCCCATTAATACCTCTCAAATTCCGTAAAACAATTAATGAAGCTATCTCAAATGAATAAAACAAAGTGAGAACAAGATTAAAAATGGAAAAGTAGAGGATCGAAATTAGAAAGGAAAACCAAAAGATGAAGTTCGCGGAAATCGACTCGAAAAGTTGGAATTTATTTAATGAAAGAACGTAGAAGAGATGTTTGAAGCACTGATAAAATATTGGAATGATTTATGTAGAATGGAAGAGACAAGAAGTGAAGAAAAATGGAAACAAAAGAAAATGTGGTGTATATATATATATATATATATATATATATAACAACCACAGAAAGACAGAGAAAATCCAGAGACAAGAAGGAAAATCTTTACTGCAATGGCGTGGCCGTATATCTATCTATCTATCTATGTGACCGAAATAATAAATACAATGGTGCCATCTGTAGTGCTGAAATACAACAAGATCTCAATGCCAGAAGTGGTGACTGAGGCTTATGGAATGTGGCGCTATCTATTGAATGGCATCACAAACAAAAATTCATAAAAAATTCCACACTTTGGGTGTTCATGATTCAGACAATTACAAATTACTAGCACAAACAGTCGCTCGTAGGGCGCTTACAGCCGCACCTAAGGCGGCGTTTCTACTAGTTATTACAAATAGAGGTAAATATTCACAAAAAGGTTGATAATACAAAAGGAGAAAATAATTCATATTACATTACAAGAAAATGGGGAATATATGACAGATATAGTAACAACACAAGAAAAGAATGTAACTACTGTTTTGTTATTCGTATCTTGACACAGATTTGCTTGAGTCACTTGTATACTTCCTTAGACCCGTTGAATGATGTTCATTTCGAAAGTTCTTTGTTTGATAGTTCTTGTAATATCAAACATTATGTTCCATCAAAATTTAAAATCACCAGAGGAAGGGTTTCCCGGCCCAAAAAGTTGTGAACATTAAAGTATCTATTTATAGTTTTTTTTTTGTAATACGAGTTTTTTCCTCTTTTTTTCCAATTTAATGTTGCAGAACATGAAAAAATATGTAAGAAAAAACTTTGAAAAATATATTCACATTTTATTCAAGATCATGTTACCTAGTTGTGGCTGAAATCACAAGTAACAGTTATAATGAATGCTATTTTTGGGGAAATTGGAACCTTCTTAAAGCTAGTTTTCTTTCTAATATATGACAAGTACGTGCTAACAAAATAATAAATAATTCAAACACACATACACACACATATATATATATATACAAACACAGTTTATATTAAATCTCTACGTCGTAAAAATTTACGTAATAACCTTATACGTTAATATTCTAGTTATCAATAGGTATGACATTACATCACAATAACACTGACAGTATTTTTAATGAATCCTTTTTCCATTGTAGGTTTCCAGTAAGAAAAGTATATAATACCATAGCATTTCAAATACACCTTAACTGTTGTACGTCCCTACCAACGAGGCTTTTCGCTCAATACCAGATGCTCATCATACGAGTTGGGCTATATCATACCGACTTACATTGTATACTCTAAGCTAGCAAAGCTGTTGGTTTGTAATATATGTAATATTGCATCACAATAAGATAGATAATAGTTGTATTCATACTTAATATCGTACTCATTATTGAATTAAGGGGTCGTAGCTATATAGCTTAGGCGCCATGTATATCCATAAGATATAATGAAACTATAGTGTTCAACGCATTGAAAATTAATCTTATCTAACATCAAAGCTTAAACTTAACAAGATTGAGTATTTTCGAAGTATGATAAATACATTTTATTCGGATTATATATACATTTTTTAAACTGGAGACACTGTCACTTACTTAAACCATTATATAGAGTAAAAAGTTACAAACCCAAGTGATATGAAAAAGCAAACATAAAAATATATATACTGTTAAAAATATATTAATAATAAATGCAAGCTTTCATAATTTAGAAAATGATTTTATACTGCTTATTATTATTAATTTGAATTATGTTTCAATCTAACAGGACGGAATTTTTAAGTATTTCATTGAACGTTTGCAACTTGCTTCTTTGTTCGCGTGTATATAACAGAAGTGAAGACTGAAGCTAGAATATTTATATTTGTAACAACTTAATTCCACAAAACGATGATTACATTGTTTTATAAAATATCTCATCGTTTTAGTTTTGCAAGAATACGTCTTTTTTTTTTCAGAGTAAAACAAAATTATGGAATTTATCAAATACTTTACTCTCGCCTTAAAAACAAATGCATAAAATCGTTTAAGGATTGCAGTGCTAACATGCTTGATTAAGTAAATCTCAGACTGTTATTGACTTGAAAATCTCCAACGAATAGGAACAATGCCATAAGGTAAAATAACTTTGAAGTTCATATTTATGCTTTATATCCTTAAAATATAAACATAAGATGCCCAATCTTGTTATGAGACCATAATGTCAACTCTACTACTTATTTTAATTCATATTTGTATAGTTTTCATTAATGATCTCAATAAAAGGCAAGAAAATTCGCAAATTAATGATATAATAATTATGTATATATATATATTGGGAATTAAAAGAGTTTATCCTCGTCGTCCCCTCTCGAAATAGATGAAAGAACATTTACCCAAGATATTAAAACTATTACAGAGAGAGAGAGAGAAAAAAAAAGAGTAATATTTATCAAATTGGCATACCTTTACAAGCATAGACAAAATCTAATTATGAACTTAATTTCTAACAATGAATCTTTTACTTGAAGTGCTTGCTGTTTTTTGAAAGTTACACAACAATGCTGGGCTCTTGAAAGATATTAATGGACTGTATTTAGACCTTCTCTCTCAAGTAATAATACTGTTTTATATTAATCTGTTTCGTTTGCAATTGCGCAAATATAGCAACAAACTTGACCTGCTACTCTACAACCTTGATTTTCAATTATAAAACCTCTTATAACTTTTCACAATGCATATGTTAACACATCCTTTCAAAATTAACGAAAAAATTTAGAATTTAAATGCAAGACTAAAATAATCAATCTAACGTTGAAAATGTTTTTCATCAGCTACTACTAGTACCATCTAGTGACAAATTCAACAATACTTAAATAATTAGTTCGAAATATAATGAAGATACTGCATATATTTAAAATATTGTACACAATCTGCATTCACACTTCTGTTATAAATAGATACGGAAATTTCATCCCATTTAAACACTAGTAATTTTTGGGATCTTTATATTACTAAAGTATAGTTCATCACTATACTTCAAATTATTTAACATAAATTGCCACTTCATTTGCAAATCTAAAAAAAATAAAAAATAAAAATTAAAACATTACTTTGTACCTTTCAATGAAAATTAGTAAATTAGTAGGCTTATTTTCAATTTTATTTCTGGTATAAAGCAGAAAAATACTTTTTACATTTGAAAAAAAAAAGGTTTCTGTTAAGCAAAGAGCTATGCAATGGGCTATTTGTGTTCTGCTTATATATCGAAACCCAATTTTTAGCGATATATACTCCAAGGTTTACTGCTGAGCCACCGGGAAGCAGAAAATGGGGAGAAATTCAGTTATTTGACAAACTTGTATAATACTTTTGAAACAGTTTGAAAATTTAATAATTGCCTTTCAAACACATTTTCAAAGTATCTCAAATTTTAGTTCTAATTCATATAGTTATTTTGGTATATGCTTGAAGATTATTCTTTAAAACAGTAGTATTTTCGCAAAATGTTTATTGAAAACTTGTGATCTTACTATAATGGAACAATGGTGTGGCTATTTATATATCTAACTAAGTATATGAACGAAATAAATACGATGTCGTGTTGAAATACAAGATCTCAATGCCAGAAATGGTGATTGACGCTTATGAAATGTGGCGCTATCTATTGAATGGCATCACATTAAAAAATTCATAACAAATTTCACACTTTGGGTATTCATGATTCAGACAGTTGAAAAAATAACTAAGGTATGTGCAATAACCGATTCTTTATAACAGAACACAATTTTAAATAGAAGTACTCTTCAGTCTCTCCTCACAACAAGAACACCACTTTCACTAGGACTACGTGAGGGTTTGATTCAATCTTTATTGATGTAATTTTTAAATGCCGTACTAAAAAACTAGAGTTCTTAAAAAATATTATTTTTTCAATAATTGGTAGCACTTTTAATATATTAAAACATTACAGTTTATATCAGTAAAATTTATGAAAATTTTGAGCTCTTTATATTGAATCATTTTGATACAATGAATTGCGTAGGACTAAAGAGTAAAATACGAACACTTTTCCATGCAGTACTTCCTAGAAAAAAACAATCCTTTTTTTAAGAAAATGTTCACTTTTTTTTACAGTTTATTTTTCAATGAGGTATGACTACTACGATTAATAGTTACTAGCACAAAGAGCCGCCCGTGGGGCGGCGTTTCTGCTTGTCAAAATAAATGTAAATTAAGTTTAGATAAAATACTATTTTGGGATTCGTAATGATGACATTCAACACACATCGTTTCGTCATTCTGATTTATAGAATAAATTAAGCAGGAATTCCCAATGAAGACTGTACTGAAGCAAGCTACTGCGATTGTAATAATTTTAAATTTCCATTAGGCCTAATAATCTTCCTTGACTCGCCAGCTTATGCTTTAGACGTTTTGCACCATAACATCGAATTTGAAATGTTGACTTGTCCACTTTTGTGAATTAAGATTCCAAAGTAATGAACTAATTTTTTATGACTTAAAATATATTTTGATTAAAAGCTAAGCCTACTTCTTTCCGTAATGGCTGACGTCGGCCCATTTGGAAATATCAAGGTGAGGGATGTCATTACTTCGGCAGTTAAACCGCGGGTTCCTGAAGGTAAAACATAAACATAGTTACAAATTATCAACATATCTTTAACTAAGCAGTGAATCTTTCTTCTAAGATAAATTAAAGCGTAGTTAGGTTTTATGTGCATAGTTTAATAAGTTTCAATTTATTTACGAAAAATGCAAACTAAATTTAATGAATAGTGTTAGCAATAAGTCATTGTTTATGTCACACTTACCTTTATTGATAATCTAAAAAAATAATAAATTATGAAAACAAAACAAAAAGAAATATAATACTTAGCAGAAGCTAAGAGCAGCGTGTCCTCTGTATAACAATCGGATTTGGATATTTTCGGATCAAATGGATGTGGCTGCACATACTGAAAATGCGCCGCAAGCATAAACTGCCTGTTAATTATAGTATATTACTGAACTAATTACTAAAACTAATTAATAAATCATGGGAGAGATTTGAGTGGGATGTATGGAAATTACGCAATTTCCATTTGCCCCACTCGTGTTATATAACGGATAGGCGTGATTTACATTTAAGCTACCCTAACATCTATCTATATTATGACGACCAGAGCTTTCTTTCTTCAATAGTGGGGGAAATGTTACTACGTTTAGAAACTAATAAAAAGCACCAATAGGCAAAAGGATGTAATATCTATTATGTGTGACCAGTGTTTTCCTCAGGAATTGCATTAGAGGGAGTGTTAAATTTTTCAGGGGTAGGGGGTGAAACCGTAAAATCGAAGGTGGGCTGTAGGCCCTCTTTTAAAAACTGAATAATGTTTCACGACCACTTTACTAGGTAAATAACTTCCGTACGTAATTGTCAGTACTGTCTCAAAAAATTAGCAAAGTGTCAAACTGTATTATACTAGTAAACTTCCACTGAACAACTAAATGAAGTGTTTAAAAACTTCTAAAACAACTAAACCTGATTGGAAAAACTAAATTGGCAGCACTGCGTGTAACTAGTTGACAACTAGGGGGGAATGGAGAAGTTCAGGGGGCGTAGGTAAATCCTCGTAACATTGTGAGGTAATCTGTTGTTTGAAATGCTATCTAATTGTCCGATTTATTGCAAAATTAATATTCTATCGGATCTCATTGAATAGTTCAATATTAAATTCGGTCAAATTATTTCTCCCACAGCTATTCAAAATATACTGTTACGACAGCGGAAGTCACGCGACGCTGAGAGCATGCGCGTTGGAGTTTCTCGAAGGATCTTGAATTTGCCCGTCAGCTCGAGTGTGATCTAGATGCCCTCTTTTTTTAGTATATATAAGCCTGGCAAAGGATAATTGAGTCAAGCGAACAGTAGGCACCGTAAGTAAAGTGTGTGAATCACTGTGATTTATAGCGCGTG